>NC_092689.1:4462673-4739625 GCF_964275005.1 Diadema setosum | reverse complement strand
CCATCCGCTGATTAAGAAAAAAGAAAAAAAAAGAAAAAAAGAAAGAAAAAAACCTACGAAAATGGTAATTCAAGGGTTAGTAAACTGCTTTTGAAATCGATATGAAAGGATGATCAAGAAAAAAAAAAGATATTTTTCTAAGATTTCTTTTAACTAAACTATAATTAAAGAGGTATAACATTGTTCAAAAAGCCCGGAAACGACAAAAGATTGTGATTCAGCGTGATTCCTGGTTTTGAATACAAGCAGGATGTGCGCAGTGTACTCAGAATATCGGAATGGCAAAAAGAGTCGCTGCAATGTTGCGCAATGTTTGATAGGTTGTACACATATGCTATCAAAGCTTGATCATTGATTTTGCAGTGTTGCTTTACATACTAGTCTATATTAAAATGCCTTGCATTGCCAATAATAAGATTTGACCTTGGCTATTTCCTAACTTTTCCATCTATATGAAACACACACACTCACAAACACAAACAAATTAGGGGATGCTCTATATAAAGTGCAGATTTTGGACATCCTTCTCCCGCTTGGTCACTTCGACGCCCCCTCGCTGGTCATACCTCCCCCAATCATGAACATAAACCGACACCCTTGACTACCAGTGGCGGATCCAGGGGGCGCACCGGGCGTCCCCTCCCTCCAATGCGAAAAAAAATATACATGTAGCTACAAACGACAGTTTTTGGACGGTAAAATGTCAAAATTTTCAAGCTCGCTCGCTTCGCTCGCTCGCATTTTAACCATTATGCCATTCTCCTGATGTTACTGCCAGTAATTGCCAGCAGTTGCGCCCTGTGCGCCCCCCCCCCCCGAATTTCCCAAGCGAAACAATATAGCTACAAACGGCAGTTTGGGGTAATGTCAAAATTTTCAAGCTCGCTCGCTTCGCTCGCTCGCATTTTATCGTTATGCAATTCTCCTGATGTTGCTGTCAGTAATTGCCAGCAGTTGCGCCCGGTGCGCCCCTCCCCTTAATTTTTAAGGCGAAAAAATATAGCTACAAACGGCAGTTTTTGGGACTGTAAAATGTCAAAATTTTCAAGCTCGCTCGCTTCGCTCGCTCGCATTTAATCGTTATGCAATTCTCCTGATGTTGCTGTCAGTAATTGCCAGCAGTTGCGCCCGGTGCACCCCCTCCCCTTAATTTCTATTAAAAGCGAAAAAATATAGCTGCCAACGGCAGTTTGGGGACCTAATATGTCAAAATTTTCAAGCTCGCTCGCTCGCATTTAATCGTTATGCCATTCTCCTGATGTTACTGCCAGCAAATGCCAGCAGTTGCACCCGGTGCAACCCCCTCCCCTTAATTTCTAAAGCGAAAAAATATAGCTACAAACGGCAGTTTGGGGTAATGTCAAAATTTTCAAGCTCGCTCGCTTCGCTCGCTCGCATTTTATCGTTATGCAATTCTCCTGATGTTGCTGTCAGTAATTGCCAGCAGTTGCGCCCGGTGCGCCCCTCCCCTTAATTTCTAAGGCGAAAAAATATGGCTACAAACAGCAGTTTTGGGACTGTAAAATGTCAAAATTTTCAAGCTCGGTCGCTTCGCTCGCTCGCATTTAATCGTTATGCAATTCTCCTGATGTTGCTGTCAGAAATTGCTAGCAGTTGCGCCCGGTGCACCCCCTCCCCTTAATTTCTAAAGCGAAAAAATATAGCTGCCAACGGCAGTTTGGGGACTTAAAATGTCAAAATTTTCAAGCTCGCTCGCATTTAATCGTTATGCCATTCTCCTGATGTTACTGCAGCAACTGCCAGCAGTTGCACCCGGTGCAACCCCCTCCCCTTAATTTCTAAAGCGAAAAAATATAGCTATAAACGGCAGTTTGGGGTAATGTCAAAATTTTCAAGCTCGCTCGCATTCTATCGTTATGCAATTCTCCTGATGTTGCTGTCAGTAATTGCCAGCAGTTGCGCCCGGTGCGCCCCCTCCCCTTAATTTCGAAGGCGAAAAAATATAGCTACAAACGGCAGTTTTGGGACTGTAAAATGTCAAAATTTTCAAGCTCGGTCGCTTCGCTCGCTCGCATTTAATCGTTATGCAATTCTCCTGATGTTGCTGTCAGTAAATGCCAGCAGTTGCGCCCGGTGCACCCCTCCCCTTAGCTACAAACGGCAGTTTTGGGACTTAAAATGTCAAAATTTTCAAGCTCGCTCGCTTCGCTCGCTCGCATTTAATCGTTATGCCATTCTCCTGATGTTACTGCCAGCAACTGCCAGCAACTGCCAGCAGTTACACCCGCTGCAACCCCCTTAATTTCCAAAGCAAATACATATATATATATATATATATATATATATATAATTATTAGAAGAAAGAGTCTAAAGTACGCCGTGGATCCAACGATTACAACGATTATTCCATGGCGTACTTGAGACTCTTTCTTCTAATAATTACAACATTCGAAGTCCAACACGTGGAAAATTCCAAGATATATATATATATATCTATATATGTATATATATATATATATAGCTACAAACGGCAGTTCGGGGACTGTAATGTCAAAATTTTCAAGCTCGCTCGCTTCGCTCGCTCGCATTTACTCGTTATGCAATTCTCCTGATGTTGCTGTCAGTAATTGCCAGCAGTTGCGCCCGGTGCACCCCCTCCCCTTAATTTCTGAAGCGAAAAAATATGGCTGCCAACGGCAGTTTGGGGATTTAAAATGTCAATATTTTCAAGCTCGCTCGCATTTAATCGTTATGCCATTCTCTTGATGTTACTGCCAGCAACTGCCAGCAGTTGCACCCGGTGCAACCCCCCTTAATTTCCAAAGCAAATACATATACATGTATATATATATATATATATATGTATATATATATATATATATATATATACATATACATATAACAGCAGTTTGGGGACTGTAAAATGTCAAAATTTTCAAGCTCGCTCGCTCCGCTCGCTCGCATTTAATTGTACAGTATGCAATTCTGATGTTGCTTCCATGAGGTACGCCTCCCCCCCCCCCCATAATAGCATGTCTTGACCCACGGTACGCCACTGAACACCCCCCTCTAAAAAATCCTGGGTACGCCTATGCATAAGGGAGAACGATAACGAGTCCAAGGGTTTCTGAATCTAATTGATAAGAATGAGAATAGTTTATGTTATGACGCTAGGAAATCATTCTTTAGCGTTAGTTAGCACATTTTTTTTCAATTTTCTGTGTATTTTAACAATTTTTTTTAATTGTATCTGTTATACGACGATGTTCATAAAGACAAGAAAGCCAGAGGCATTCATCAAGAGCTTCGCCAGATCATTTTTTTTTTCCGACAAATTTGCTCTACTTACAGTAGTTCTCAGTGACTGACAAGTTTTATGAAAACTGTACAATCTGAAAGCAATTACTCAACCCTCAATTTTAGCTCAAGATAAGATTTTCAAAGGTTCCTTGATATTGGGGCTTCTGGGGCGGGCTGTCAATTTCATCAAATCAAAATTCTATCATCCTAGGGATGCTACCTAATTTTATGGTGAAAATCGCAAATGGGTTTTTCAAAATGAAGCCAAAAATATGAAAATCGGGGGGGGGGGACGGGGGGGGGGGGGCACCTCCACATCCACCATGAACTGTCTCCAAATCTTAATCACCGCTGTACCAATGTGACTATAGCTCTTTCCCTTCTGATTTTGTAAAGACCTTAAAAGGCTGTGGGATCCTTGGGAGCCCCACAAGAGGTGAGCTGGGGTGGTTTTGGTACCCATTTGAGGAACTTTCAATCCTATTACCCAAGAGAGGGAGGACCCCATGCATGGCAAGGAAGGCTCACAATGGCTCACTTGAGCCTTTCGCTCACAGGTGATCTAAAACCCATCACGGCATGTGTATGTATGCGCAAGGATACATGTAATCAAGTGTCAATTTACTAGTATTACATTCGCCTGTTTTCAATCGCAAGTATAATTCAAACCACTGGTGTTCTGCGTAAAATTGAAGATTTGACATGCAAACTGCTCCAAATACAAAGTAGAAGGTAAGCATGATACGAAAAAAAAAACAAAAAACAAAAACACGTTGTTTAAATTCCCCAAGGGTGATGATTATTCTACATTTTCCTGACCTGGAACTTCCCTCCTCTTTCTCCTGTTCGCGGTTTTGGTAATCTGACAGTCCGTCGCGTTCGTGGCACTCGTATATAAGTAGGTAGCTCTCAGAGTGATGTTGTAGTCACCGCTCGTTTCTCTGTCTAGATCCTCCGTGCTGCAGAGTTGCGGGCCGTTGCAATCGATGTAGAATGGTTCAGGGTCTGTATGTGTGGCGGACGACGTGACATTGGCAAAAGAATGGGATTACTGAGCAAGAAGCGATAAGAATTGGAACAAGTTATGAATGTCAAGCGTATATTTCACCCTTTTGCAATTCTTCATGACAGTCTACACAAGTTATTATGTCCTGCATAAACAGGAATGAACCACTATTACTAAAAAAAGAAAAGAAAAAAAAACTTTCTGAGTCTGATACATTAAATTCACGTGAAATGGCGGTGTGTGTTTCACGACAATTAATTTTCGGCTTTATGAAACACCCTCCACTGTAACATGAGAAGTGACAATACAATACATTGAAGAACATTACCAAGTACCCAAAGTCAAACTGACACAAAGAGAGAGAGAGAGAGAGAGAGAGAGACAGCGGGAGGGAGAGACAATTTACTTTAGACAAATCTTAAACAAAACAACTATGATCAGGTATTACGACGTCTATATACTTTGCGTCACGAAGAAAAAAAAATTGAATTATTCGATGGCAATTCTAAGAACTTCTTATCTGGTAATTCTGACAAGTCTGATAAGTTGCTATCATTACCTGATTTGGGATTAACTATTAATTCGTATACGACGGACAGGCTGTCGTTGAATGTTACAGGCTCGGTGAAGCTGACGCAAGAAGGAGTATTTTCGGTGAAGGATATCCTGGCAAAAAAAGACACAAAATCAACGAATTATTCATTCATCGTAAACTGTCAAAGTCAAAATCATAAAAATGCGTTAATACTGCCATGCTGCTATAAGCTAGTTAGTAATCAGCTCAAGCATATGTTGGTACAAATGGCCTTTCTTTTTTTCTCAGTTGGTTAGGCACTTCACTCGTTTTCAAAGCGGCATAATGCACAAGCTTGTTCGGGTAACACTATACGGAATTCGTGTTCAAAGAAAGAATGAACTTGCGTTCAGACCAGGTGACCAGAAAAGTCCGTGAGTTGATATTTTTAGCAGACATCAATTTCATTTTTTATTATTTTTTTTTTTTTTTTTTTAGTGATTGCAGCATAAATGATTTTTTTTTTTTTTTGATACTGCCAAATATCAGGCTGGCTGTAAAGTGGATGTGCTGGCAAGCACCAATTAGATAGGGATAACATGAATATTCATCTCATTACAGATGCTTATCTCGATGAATTAACAAACCAAAATGCCTGTTGGTAGAAATGACCTTTTTCATACATTTCTGGTTCCACTGCCGGGTTTTATCAGATAGCAAGCAAAACCACAAAAAAGTGCAACTTTCTGCCTCAACTTTCGGGTTTCTTCAGCTGACAACCAGTTAAAAAAAAGGCCTTCAGCGCAACTTTCTGAAAAAAGGCCTCCTACCCGCGCGCATGGGATGGAGTGAGGTGAACGAGCCCTTTTGAGCGAGCGGGGGAGGGTCTGGATGGGGATGTTCCACCTCCGAGACCATGGAGATTTAAATTGTGCTTGTATACATGATAAATAAAACTTTTTTAGGGTCTGAAGGGGGGGGGGGATGCGTTCGCACCAACGCACCCCCATCCCTGGTGAGGCCCATGTGAGAATTTCATATTATCCGTGTTTGTAATTACGGGAGTGCACTGCATTAATCACCAACATCCATCAACTATACGATGTGTGGTGTTGCACTACGAGAGCCTTGTCTGCAGCTGACAACATCATTGTCCAATTCTCCATATTGCATATAGCCGATATACAGCGATATCAGCTATCGATATCAACATCCGGGTATTTTTGCTGGGAAGCTCACTTCCGGTAACAGCTTTGAAACGTTATACCCTCAATGAAAGTGCGAAGTTTCATCGTTCTTTTTCTGAACTGTTCACACATTCATCATGGATGAATTTCAGGGAATGACAGTGTCACATCTGAGAAAATTTTTGAACAGTCGCGGTGTTCCAAATGCTGTGAAACGACGACAAGAACTCGAGACACTCGCCAGGAAAGCCAACAAAGCCGTCGTATAAAAGCAAGAAAGCATCGATCGCCAACTAGGGCTCACACCTGTAAATAAAATGGAATGTCCCAGACCCCTTCACAAATTCGTACCAAAGATACTAAAATAAATGAAGAAAAAAATTAATTAAAAATCAATGATGTAGTTTAGCAACAAACTGAATAGCTGTAGATATTGAGTATGAATTCCTCTACAAACTGCATTTTGGTTGGAAGATGAAAGCTTTTCTGATGGAATTTTAGGGGATTATATTTCATTGGCTGCATGTACAGAAAAAAAGGTGATTTTTCGAGTGAAAAGAACTCGTAGTCTGGCTTTGCGGACCCTTGGACAAAATTGGAAGAACCCACCCTTGAAATTTGATGGATGAAAGGGTATACCTCACTTATCCAGGTTAGTGAAGATAAAACACCTCATTTCTCCCAGATATTTTGCATAATTTTTTGAAATTTGAGTTTTAAAGACACCCAGTCGCGAGGATACATGGACATATTTCAGCCGCGGGCGGCAGCACGTAAACTCGCTTCCGAAGTTGCTACGAAGCGAAATGTGTGTGTGCGCAAGACATCCCTAAAGCAATGTATCGCGCTATAGTATCTCGTTTGCTCGCGTGATTGATCTGAGCGCGGGGAGTACGTTTTGTGTAATGTGAATTGAATGTATGGTACGGTACTGTGTGATGCAATGTTCGCATGAGCTATAGTAGCTAGCTGCCTATACTTGTACGACTAGAGTGTACGCCTTCTCTTCATCGCACCGTCGATCGTCGTCAGTCGTTAACTACACTGTAATCGTCAGATCAGATTATATATAGGTAGGGTGGCGATCATGGACGATGACACATCGTCATGGGTAGCGGATATTACCGCCAAGTTGTCCATTCTAAACGCGGACGATTGGGTCGGAGACCCTGTGTCTTGTGTATAGCCCTACTACTCACATATCGACCACCCTTACGACCGCGTATAATTCGCGCACTGAACACTTAGTACGCACTTATCTGCGCGCAAAGCACATAAAAATGGATTGGCTTTGAATGTAGATATGAGGATGGTGTGGGAAAACGCGATAATTCATTGTTCATTAATGGTTTTAATCAAGGACAAAATTTCGAATGAATATTTTCACCGAATCGTAATGACAGCACAATGTAAGGTCTATGGAAGTTTCTAAAAGGCTTCTAAAAAGCTTCGTACAACACGGTGTTCAATACAACTCGGTTTGCGTGCATTGTCAATGCAAAAACAGCGGTCGATCCTATTAACGCGATTTACCGCGGGGAGCTGAAACGAGGCCACGCAAGTTCGTCGGCGATATTTTTGCACTGAAACTTCGAATCGAAAACGGAACAACGGCATTTGATAGAGCTGGATTTTCTCAATCACGTAGGTCAAGTTTTTTTACGTGAATTTCAGTGTTAAATATTCTTATCAAGCAGATAAACATTAGGCGGTCGATTAGTAGTAGGTCCAACCATACTTGCCCTGGCGTGTGTAAATTCAGTACGGGGACCGGAAGCGACTGTGCCCGTGCAGGGCCAACGGCCACAGTTGCACTGCACAGTGTAACTGTGGCCGTGATAGAAGGGGGCCGTGCACCAACCGACATACCTTCAAGTCGAAGTAGGGCCTAAACTAGAATCTATTATTGTTAGATCTATCATCTTTGAACCTTTAGTTCCCCTGTTTAAACGTTAGAGTTCTACCAGATCTATTGGGTTAGACTACATGTATGATGGAGCTTGCGATAGATTATTCATTTTTTTTTTTTATTTATTTGCAAATCCTAAATCATATTCTTGGGGAATTTGCATAACATGATTGATATGAAAAATGTCTCATCTAATGGGACTAATGACATTAAACTGACCCAGCAAATGTCATTTCAATTACGGCATTATCATAATTTGACATAAATGAGAACGCGGAATTATACATAGAAAAATAGGCCTACTTGTCGATCAAACGCAAATGCCCTAAAGTTACTGATACTAGATTAGAAAAAGTCATTCCACTTCAATCACTGATTCATGTGTAGACTTCTACTTACACATCATCTGGATCTGGATTCCTTGAAGTTGTTGACTTGGCCAGCTGGGGTTGCTTGATTGGCGTAAGCCGTGGCAACACAATTCCACCGTGCATGTCGTAACACGAATTTGCACACTCTAAATAAAAATTCCTGCAAAACTGTTCATGCAACTCCAGCAAGTGGAAAGCAAAATTTTCATCGGCACGCTGACGCTGAAGCCTCCCCCTCTGGTCTCTTACTTGTCCTCCAGCTAAGAACACGTCTCTCTGCGTTCTCCACTCGTCGATAGCGTCAAACAAGTAGATACAGTACGTTGCCTCGAGTTGGACGGCTGTTTGATCTCCATTGTGAGGTTTCATTACTAAACCAAAGCCAAGGCTAAGCCGAAACAGTACAGCACTTTTTATTGCAAACAGTACTCGCATACCACACACAATATTGATACTGACATACCGGTACCGACGACTTTCTATCAACTTTGTTATGTTACGATCCGGCCCAACGTACTGTAAGCTGTACGTATAACACATGCAGCTGACGCAGCAGACAACATTGCACGATGAGATCATAACAACCTGCCATATGGCCATATGCATTGCAACTTGCTATACATGAAGCTTAGAGTTTTAATATTTCTTCATCAAAGCATATTTCGTAATATATGAATAATTTATGATATTGTTATATAATATTTTCAGACATTTTTAAATATTATTGCCTAGATTGCTGAAATTGGCACCATAGTGCATATAAACAGAGACTGGAGCCAGATACGTACGTACGTACACCCTACAGCTCTCACTACTTGTTGTGTCGCGGACCGGGAGAGATTTTCATGCGCATGGCTGTTGTGCGGTTTTGTGCATGCACCCATTCGGCCCCATTCGGTAGGTATTCGGGCGTCCATGTTGAAATTACAGTGGACAGCTCGCACGGCGCTCGTGCCCCATCAGGTTTTCGCTGGTGCGCTGCGTAGCGTCGTGTTCGGCATTCGGTACGTACGGGGGTACAATAACGGGAGGAGCAGCTTGTCGTGCTTTTCTACTGAGCTGCGAATCGCCTGCGACGACCGGCTGCCTTTAACACACGTCTCTATGGGGAATTATTTACCCGTGTAAGCCCACTAGCGCGCCAGCACCGGAAGTACCATTCCCAGCTGCACATCCGGGTACTTTGAAGGGAATTTTTGCCATTGATAGCTGAGCTCGCTGGATATTGGCTATATGCGATATGAAGAATAGAAAGCCACCTATGGAACTCTTCTTACTCTTGATTGCGTTCATCCTGTGGAAAATACGGTTCGGTGGTTTTGACCACTGTGGAAACTAACACCTCCGTATCGGAACTCAGTGGCGGAGAGCCTTCATCTTTGACCACAACTTTGATCTGCAATATGAAAGAAATAACAGTATGCAAACCACATGAGTCAGAGTGTAAAAAATATCGTACTCCAGTAACACTATACTTACATTTATGATTCGATGCAAATGGTATCAAAGTGCGGTACAATCAGTAGTAACATTGATATGGGTTCCATGACATTATTTTGCTCCTGCGACAATTGCTCCCATGAAATATCTGCACGCTAAGCCAAACATTAAACCTACCCGCAAGCATTACCCTAACCCTAATCCTAATCCTCACATCAAACTAAACGTAAAACACTACTATAACCCTAACTCTAAGTCCTCGGAGAAACTAAGATCAGAGCAACTGTCGCAGGAGCGAATATCATGTCACTTGTCAGGGGTGGATTTAACTTTTGTCCGGGGGGGGGGGGGTGGGGGTGTTCAGGGGCTTGCAATTTTAAGCATACTTGCATGCTCTATTTTATTTTTTTTTTTTGGCCCAAATAATTAGAGGAGGGAGGGCTGCAGCCCCACTCTTGCCACCCCCCCCCCCCCGGCTCCGCGGTCCCAAAAAGCGCGAAGCGGCGATGTCCGGTTTTTTAAATTTTTTATTTGAACCCCCGTAAGTGATGTTTTCCTGGCATCTACTAACGCAATGGAGACCATAACGACCCTAACATGATAACGTCTTTTTAGATCAAGTAACATTTCAATACACAGTTCTATCCAGAGTTATCATGTGTTTGGTTATTAACTTGATTTATTAAGTTACCAGATGAGTTGAATGATATTATATCTTCTGACAATATTTGCTCTTGAAATTTCCCTTTCCAGTGTGTGTTCTTTTTTTTTTCTTTTTCTTTTTTTAACTTTGCAGCCCAAGGGGGGGGGGGGGGGGGTTTAAACCCTCGACCCCCCCCCCCCCCACATCCGCCACTGCTCGTTCAACGTCAGACGTCAGTCACTAAAAGAAGAAAAACACTTTAATTTTCAAATCATTGTTGTCGGTGCAAATGGAGCGCGAGGTCTAGGTTCTGTACCTAATCTGTCGGATAACTATAGTACATGTATTACCATCAGTTTGTGGTTCACACATCATGGCAGTGACATTTTGTGGTGGCGGCTCAGAGAAATCAATGTATGACAACAACAGGTCCATTGCTCACCCTGTAGGATTGTTCGACGATTTCATTTTCCACTGATCGCACGGATAGGACGCCCTCGTCGTCGGTGATGTCAAACAGTTGAAAAATGGCATAGTCTTCCTGCACGGCGGCAAAGCTGAACACAAATTTGTTGTTGTTTGGACCCTGTAACAGCAAATGCATATAAGAATACGTCAGTCATCATACACACACTGACCCTGACAAGGCAAGAAGTATGATACATATTGCTTGTTTGATATCAAAGTAAATAGAGCAATATCGATTAAAGAAACAGAAAAGGTTTGATCAACCCGGATCCGGGACCAAGACAAAATGAAGATTGACCATTACTTTGCCTCCTTGAAACGGTGACATAGATAAAATGCACTTGTTATGAATTAGCGGAGGTGATGTCATTGCCTCGCAAGTACAAATTCTAAGTGTACAAACTGCAAATGCTGGACCACTCGACATGTCTGTGAATGAAATGGTTGGGCATGCAACATCGTTAACTTGCACACCCAATCCATTGAGGTGAGAGGCACCTCCCTGCCCAACTTTAATACACCAAGTTATCATGACAAACGTACTAGTATCCGTGCAGTTACCCCCAGAGGGCAATTACCCCCCGGCTAAATACTGGTTAGTGGTAAGGTTAGAGTAAAGATTAGGGTTAGGGTTAGATTAAGGGTTAGGAGTTTGGGTTAGGATTAGGTTCAGGATTAGGATTAGGGTCAGGGGAAGGTCCGGGGTAATTGCCCAGGGGGTAATTGCCCTAGACCGATTGGCTGGCGTTCATGAATATTGTAGCGGTCTGAATTTGTCATGGAACGCCAGCCAGGAGCAGATTGGATTTTAAATGCCTTTATTTTTCCTTTACCCCCCCCCCCCCCCTCCCAGGGGTGCACGTCACGATAACGACACCAGCGAGTCATAAAGCCCACGAGTTATACAGCCCACGAGTTATACAGCCCACGAGTCATATAACCCATGAGTTCGACACTAATTTAACAAGGTCCACGAGACCGACACATTAAACCCCTTGTCGCATCTGTCGAAATCGTGGGTTATTTTTATCTAGTGTTGAACTCACGGGCTTTTAATATTTGCCTACTGTCGAACCTGCGGGCTGTATGACTCATGGGTGTCGATCTCGTAGGATGACCCGGGGGGGGGGAGGGGACACAGCCTGCGATCTGTCTTACATCGTCACAATCCGTCACCCAATCCAAGCCTGTCCAGAGAACTAAGCCCTCTACGAGCTCGCTAACAACAACTGAATAGCTGTCAGCATCGAAAGTCGGCGGACAGTCATTGACGTCCTCGAGAATGACAGTCACGGTGATACTGCTGGTCTGGTTCATGAGTCCGTCGCTCCCGACGTTCACGGCCGTGATGGTGAGAAGCGTTCGTTCAGGATGAAACTCTCTCCTAAGGCACGCTACAGATATAAGTTCGTTTTCCATAGTTTCGTTTTCCCGAACTTCGAATTTCGGGTCATCTATGGAACAGTAGAGAGAAAGAGGGGGGGGGGGGTGAATGTGATTGTCTCGACACTCTCTTTTTATTCTGGTGGCTCGTTCGGGCGACTTTTTTATTTAAACTCTGAAATTGTAAAGACCCAAAATAGAAGCAAATGTAACAATTTCTTGGAATCCTAGTTGCCACATCGGGCCACCAAACGACAGCCCTTTTTTGAAATTTTGTGGCCCGCCCGATATAAATTTTTGTAGCGGCCCCCGATATAAATTTTTGTAGCGGCCCCCGCCATAATGATCGACTTCTTGTTGTACTGACCGAGACGTGCAGCTTCGGTGTATAGCATTATACACACAAACAGACTATCAAGACAAACAGTGATAAAGCTGAAGAATGTGAAATCGTATAGTGTGATTTCTGAAAGAAGAGAAAGTAACTATGACAAAATGGCAAAGATGGATAAAAAAAAATCAAATCATGACCTACATTTAGATGATTTCAGCAATATAAGAACGATATAAGATAAAATACCTAGAAAGGAACGATAATGTTTTTGTCTTGAATCCATGTAGTGACATTTATTCCATGTACTCCTTCAGTGGTCTTATTTATATTTTGATAAGGAAGTTGCCGTTGATTTGCTTCATTTATATAAATTTGAAGATAAAACTGAGCACGCTGAAAAAGGTTTTTCGCTACATAATACAATTTATTGAAATCCATTCAGTTACGGAATAAAAATGCCCTTGATCAGCGAGCATGACCTTTTTTTTTTTTTTTTTTTTTTTTTTGCAGAGAGGTCGTAAATATACAATCAAACTGAATTGAACTGAATTGAATAAAATTGAATTGAATTAATATATGTTGCAACAAAATATCAAGAGTAGATTAGACAAATCGAATGAACAAGTGCAGGACTAGCATATTGAGATACACTGCTGCGTGTTTGACAGAAAACTATTGTTTTCACTGAAAATTGAAAGTTTCAATCTTTATTGCTAGGTACAGATATATGTCCCCTTTCATTGGTAAATATACCATGACGCGCAACACATGCAATCAGTTTTCATATCAAATGAACTGCTCTCATCAATCGATCCATAATGTGACCATCATGTCTGATAGACGGTAGCCTTTTGTCAAGGCCCTCTCGCTGTAATGGGTGAGCGAAGCGAGCCCAGCCGAGCGCGCCAGCGCAACCCCACTCAGCTGGGCTCTCTTCACCATACAGCGAGAGGGCCTTGACAAAAGGCTAGGTAGACGGTTACGTAGCCGGACTGGCCAGAAAATACGATCGTCGATTGGGCAACTCGAACCGAGGCCAGTGAGGGAGATTTATTTGATTTGATATGATATATTAATTTTGATTTATTTGCAATAAAATGAAAATAATATAGGGTAAAATTTGGAAATTTATAGAAATTTTATGAATATAGATTTGGCGTAAATATTCCTCGAGGAATGATAAACGCCAAATAAATTCAAATAACAACAACAACAACATAGGGTTTCGCGGTGAAGAGAACGTAGTAACGTACCTAACAATACATAAGTAAGCAGTAATATCACCTCTGCTCTTAGACTAATGGTTTTGTTTGTCCGCGAGCAACATACCCGTTTGGTAAACCACCTGGGAGTTGTTCTTCGAGTCATCATCCATGGTCTTAAAAGTGCCGATCACTTGATTACAGTTCGTTTTACCTCGTTCGTCCTCCTTCACGAAGAGTTCCTTTGGCAACTGAAGAAAAGAGCGAAGTAATATAGTTTTGTCAGATACGTGTACATATTTAAGTATGTGTCTGATTATTTTGTCACATGTTTTGTACGGAGTTTACATCTCATTTCCTTTCCTTTTATTTATTCATTGTCATTTTTAACAAATTATATAAGTGCACAAAATGTACCATGCTAAAAAATAACATAAACATTTGTATAAATATCAAAATATAGAATAATCACGCAAAATGTTGAAAAGCCAAGGTGCATGATATTTACTAAAATAATTATGTTGAAAATGGAGGAGAAGCTAAAAAGCAGGTTTGTTATATGGACATATTAAACATATATATTATCAAAAACAAAACTTCGAAAAGTTCATGCACTATTCACCAACGGTTTATTTCGGCACACATATTTTCGAGCGATTCGCTCTTTCTCAAGTGTTGATACTGAGTACATGTATATATGTCTACATCAATTTTATATATACATATATATATATATATATATATATATATATATATATATATATGTATGTTTCAACTTTTTGGTCGTCTGTATGTCTTCCGTGAGTAGATTTGAGTTCTTAGGGTCAAACCTGTCTGTGTCTTCAAATCAAAAAAGATAGATAGCATTGGAAATGCCACCTAGGTCTACCTAGATTCTAGATAGATATATATGCTGCAATGATAAAGAACGGGAGATTTTTGTCCATATTCACTGGTAATTTACCCCATATAACACCGGCGCGTTGTCGTTGATGTCGTCAACGATCACCGTTATCGTGGTGTAGTTCCGCAGCTTCGACGTCGCTCCTTCGGCGTAGATCAGGAGCTAGGGCAAAAGGGAAATCACTTGTACAATTGACGAATAGTTTTTCCTTTTTTATTATACTGTCTTGGCTTCCCTTCGCATAGTCTGTCTAGTGAATGTCTTTCTAAAGTTATATTTTGATTTATTTTGTTTGTATTAATGGGCTTATATCTATCAAGCGCTATAACTGTTATTTATTATTTTTTTCATCTAATTAATAGTGTCATTATTGTTGTTATTTTATTATTGTTATTATCATTATTACTGGTCAGCTGGTAGTAGTAGTAGTATAATCATTAGTAGCTCCATTCGATCCCCACCGCTTTGAGATAAAACACATTCTCAATATGTTGTTATATAATTGATCTCGGATACTACATGAATCTTTTGCAAATGTTTGAACAATATCATTTCATGACATGTCTACTTTGTATTATGTTTTGATTTTTGTTAATTAAAGAAAACTCAAACTTCAGTCTTCATCCCTCTGCTGAATAATATCTTGATTCCAACTCGCACGAAAGGATTATTTTATCATTTCTTTATGTTGCTGTCCGTTGATGGCTAACAAGGCACAAGCTAAATATATACATGATGATGAAGACCTAAAATGACATTAAAAATCTCCATCATCCCACTGACGCGTATGTTTTAAAGGGGATGGCTAGTAACTGATCAGTGGGAAGCTATTGTGACCGACGCGCTTCACTCCTTTTGTTTGTTTGTTGTTGTTGTTGTTTTTGCATTCTATCAGGAGAGCCTAATGAGACATTAGCCACGTCCTACATGTTGTCTATTCATTGTTTCTTATATCTTTTCATTTTCTCTGACACTATCTGCACCCCCACTCCTCGTTAACAGCCAACTAGCCTTGTTATACAGTTCGCATGCATACAAAGAGCGCGTGCCTTTCATAGTCACGCATGATCGCTGCCCACCATCCTGTGCATTTGCTTTTATCCCGCAGTATCTCATTTGGTTCTTGCCGTGTCAGTTTCTCTGTTGTGCCAACTTTAGTACTGATTGCCTTCTAGCAGCAATGAAGCGGATAACACCTAGTCAGAAATGCCTCAATTCAGAATAAATGACAAGACAGATGTACCTTTTCACTCTCTGTTAGACGATGAATTCTTTGATTTATTTAGACCTATTACGCCAAAATTTGATTCCTTAGATAAAGAAGAAGTTTCTAACAAACGCGCATTTCCTTTTGATGACTTAGCTGCTGATAATATCAATTCAGCAGCGGAAGAAATGCAGTATGATTTTAATGATCTGACTCAAGCTCCACTGTGTAATTATTACCTTGAAACAGAATTCGAAGATAATAACAAGGGTTTTATGAAAGATACATTTTCGTTGGCACATTTCAATATAAGAAGTATAAATAAACATTTTGAAGAATTGCAGTTACTGTTGGATAATCCAAATAAATTTTTATTTTCAGTGATAGGACTCACTGAAACGTGGTTGTCTACATGTCCAAAACAGTCTTTTGCGCTTGAAGGGTACAATATTTTTGCGAATAATAGAACTGATCGCCCTGGTGGTGGAGTTTATATGTTTTACGCTGCTTTGAATGCACTGTTAAAACATACAACGGATAATATCTCGGGAGATTTTCTTGAGACATTTTTATCCTCTTCCTTCTTACCTCTTATTTCGAAACCGACACGCGTTTCCCATCAGTCGGCCACTTTAATTGACAATATATTTAGTAATGTTTTAACCCTTTCAAATTCGTCGATAGTTTTATCAGATATTACTGATCATTTTCCAATAATGACGCACTTTAAACTCAACTATATTAGTAACAATTCATCTCAGCGATATTTGAGGCGTAAAGTAACCCAAGAAAATTTGGCTTCTTTTTGTGCCTCTTTGGATGATGTCTATTGGGACTGTGTGTTTGATACTGATTTTATTTATATGTTTTATATTCACAGGGTGGCTTCGTCAGTGGGTTAAACACTGTTGTTCTTGGAGGCCCTGCATGAACACATACATACAAATAAAGACATAATAATAATGCAATACCAACATCAAATCTGCAGTATCAAATCTGTATATAACTTAACATACTATATACTATGTATTAAACTCAAAATATAACAAAAACTAGAATTATCACTGAAAGTGATTAATACCCCCGCCCCTAATGTTGCTTTATGATATGTGATGTCATGAGGGCAATAACGTTAATACCAAATTTGTGCACTTGTCAAATTACAAACAAAATAATTTTGATTTACTGTACAATTACAGAATTAACACTGAGTATAAAACTTACAGCAAATGAAGACATACTCCCCCAGCATCACTACACTTAAAAACCATTTTTTTTTTTTTTGATTTGATTTATTGGTTCCTGCATTATATCATTGCTTATGCAGATGGTCAAAGCAGGTCCAACAGCTCTACGGTTCGGGAACAAAACTCCGCTTCTACGCCGGGAAGTGGCGCCAGCTCGGTGGCGCCCCGTATGTATTTGAGTAAACGTTCTGTATTTTTTTTTTTTTTTTCTGATTGATATCCGATAAATGTACTGAATATATTATTATTTGAAATTAATATCGATGCAAAGTTTGTATAAATTATTATGATACTGGATATTTGATATTACTTTGAATATTCTACTTATTGTGTTTATATTGCCCCGCTCTGATTATATTAATGTTTGACACATTATCCCAGCGTTAAGAATAACATATAATTGTTTTTATATTTTTGATTTTTCCCTTTTTATGGATTAACATTTTTTCTTTTTTTCCTTTTACGGTATGAATATACTAAATTTTATATTCATTTGAATTGATCTAGGTAAAGGGTTGTATTGAAATCTGAAATTTGGTGTTTTGATAAGTATAGATTATTTTATTTTTTTTATTTTTTTGTTTTTGTTTCAAGCATAATGAATACTGCAGTCTCCCCCGATAGTTGAGAACGTTCCAATTCGATCATGATCGTTCGCTCATTGTTTATGATGTGAGTGTAGCTTTTTTTCTCTCAACCTAATTTGATACATCATAATGATGTATCTCCGAATGATTTTTTCTAAGGTATTGCATTGAATGATTGAGTGTTTTGTATTGTTTAGTTTTGGATAGGTTAAACAAATCTGATTGTAATCGTCCCCCATAAGTAAATCAGGTATTTGAATAATGTATCCTAATGGTAAGAATCGATAGGCACTGTTACACCCCGAATTAAAATCGATCAAGGAATATTATGTCGCAACTATGCCGTGAGATTGAAATATCTTTTCTGTTTTTGTTCTTTCTTACGGTCGAAGTTTGATTTTGTTCTTTTCTTGTCTTTTTGCAAAGTGTTATTTCCTTTATATCTTATCTTATGGCCCAATTTACTCATCAATTTAAAGAGTTGCTCAGTAACCACGCTCTGATATACGAACGACCATGCTCGATATCTTCATCAATACCCTGACTTGCAATCGATTGTGGATTTTTTTTTTTTTTTTTAAATCGTATGGCTCGATGTATTAATCAAGTTAAAGGGTTACTCAGTAACCACGTTCTGATTTGCAACCGATCATGATTTAATGTTATTATCGAAACTTTAACGTGTCATGGATCGTAAAATATCTAGTTAATTTTTCTTTTTTTTTAATGAGACGTGAATACCGTTATTTTGTTGTCAATTTTTTTCTTTTATTGTCTAAATATTGAAATTGGTTTATCAAAGTACAGAATAGTGTTATATTTTTCTTAGTTTTTTGTATGAATTAACCGATTTATTAAGTTAGTAATTATGTTTTAGTAATATATCTTTTTGCATTTATACAATCTCTGTACTGTTATTGAGAGTTCTTTTATTTTTTTTTTGTTTTTTTTTTAATATAGTTGTAATGTTAACAGATTGGAAATTTGCAGTAACCCTGACACTACACAAAAATCCTGTATTTATTTTAATTTTTCTGTTTGTAAGAGATTAGGACATTTTCATAATATGCCTCTTAGGCAGTAAAAGATTAGGATATAGTAATGATTGATTTAGTAAGAAACATTATTATTATTATTTTGTCTTCTTTTGATATCCTTCTTTTTTCTCTGTCCCATAATAATTTTGATTTTATGAGATTTAATTACAAACTTTTTTTCAACATTTTTTTTCTCTTTTCGTTGCTTCCAGGAAAGATCTGTTATTAATAATTGTACGTAATAATGGTACATTAACTTTTTTGTGTGTGTGTGATAGTTATTGATAGGTAATGAAAGTACCAATGAAATCAGTGAACGGTACAAATTCTAAGATTGTAGTTTGAGCATAAGGTTATTTTACTCCTGTGCTCCTTTGGAGAGACCGATGTGATTCCTTAAATTGATAGATGTGTAAGTCCCCTTATGACGTTGATGTGTATGAGTACATTGTATGTGTGTGCGTCTTTATATGAACGTGTGTGTGTGTGTTTGCGTGTATGTTTGTGTATGTGTTTGTATGCATGTGTTTGTATGTACCATGTGTGTGTGTATGTATGTACACTCTTTCTTTTCATTCCCTCTTCTTCTTTCAACAGGTCAGTAGATTTCTCATTACAGGACGTGCGGTGGTTTTGTTACTACCGTCAGGGTCTTCCAGCATTGAATCGATTTAATGGCTGATTCGATATTTGATTTTGGCTTCAGTCGTTTGAATGAACAGGATTTTCATGATTTATTTGTATTTGATTCAAATGACCAGAATGCTACTGCTTCACTGTCATTTGACAACCTAATATCCAAAGATATTAATTTTCATACAAATGATACTTTTAATGATAAATTTCAAGATATTTCTTCGCCATATGTCACTGTTAATCAATTAAAGTCTAAAGATGTTAGCGAAAAGTTCTCCCTGATGCATATGAATATAAGAAGTTTAAATAAAAACTTTGAAAATTTGCGTATTTTTTTAGATAATTTTACAGACTCATTTTTTTCTGTAATTGGGCTCACAGAAACATGGCTCACTGATAATACTGCCTCTTTATTTAATCTCCCAGGATATCATTTGATAAATAACGACAGATATAATAGAAGTGGCGGGGGTGTTGCCTTCTATGTTAAATCCAATTTTGATTTTTTCATTCGAAAAGATATCTGTCGAATGGAAAGTTTTGTTGAATCCTTATTTATAGAAATCAAAGTGCCTAATCGGAAAGATATTTTATTAGGCGTAATATACAGGCCCCCTGATGCTAATATGAAATTATTCTTTGATTATTTTAATGAATTATTACAAGAATCTTCAGTTTTGAATAAGGAATGTTATTTAATGGGTGACTTTAATATTGATTTAAGTAAATGTAATGATTCTTATTATCCCGAGGAATTTCTCAATATTATGCTCTCTGCATATTTCTCACCCTTGATTTCAAAACCAACCCGTGTAACAGAACAATCTGCCACTTTGATAGATAATATTTTTTGTAATGTAAACCCTTTTCCTGATTCTGCTATTATACTTACGGATATATCTGATCATTATGCTATTTATATGTGTTCATCTTTACAGTTAAAGACGAAAATACCTCAGAATTATGAAAGAAGGCGTAAGTTTACACCTCAGAATATAGCCCAGTTTCAGGAATCTTTGATGGAAATTGACTGGTCTGACTTATATGTGGTGCAAGATACGAATGTAGCTTATGAAATTTTTATAAATAAGATTGTTACTTTGTTAGATACACATATTCCATTAGTTAAAAAGAAGTTGGGTAGTTACAAACGTGATCCAAGATTGCCATGGGTGTCAAAGTCATTATTACGTTCAATTAATCGTAAAAATAATTTGTATTATGTAAGTAAGGCTAAAAAAACACAGCAATCCCGTGATAAGTATACGGCATATAAAAATACTCTCACTATGGTATTGCGTAGAGAAAAAAGGAATTATTATATGAGAAAATTAGATTTGTTTAAAAATGATATGCGCAATACTTGGAAATTGATAAATGAAACATTGAATAAGCATAAGGAAAGAAATGTTATTTCTAAAATTAAGAATGATGGATTTGAAATAAAAGATTTACGTATGATAGCAGAAATATTTAATTCACATTTTTCAACTGTTGGCCGGAATCTTTGTGCAAATATTCCGTTGTCTACTAAAGAATTCTATGATTATCTGGACGTAGGTAATCAAAATTCAATCTTTTTTTCCCCTGTAACAGTATATGAGATTTTAGATATTGTTCATAATTTACCTTCTAAAAGAAGTTCTGGTTATGACGATATTGATAATATACTGTTAAAAAATATAATACCTTATATTGTTGATCCTTTGTTTCACATTTTTAATCTATCAATATCACAAGGGCAGGTACCAGATGTTATGAAAATATCAAAAATAGTTCCAATTTTTAAAAAGGGTAATAGGGAAGAATTGAATAATTACAGACCTATTTCTCTTTTGCCTAATATATCTAAAATATTAGAAAAGATAATATATTCTCGAGTTATAGATTTTTTAAATAGAAATGACATTTTGTCAAAATATCAATTTGGATTTCGCAAGAAACATAGCACAGCACATGCAATATTATCTTTCACTGAAAAAGTATCTCGAGCAATTGATAAGTTTCAACATACTGCAGGAATCTTCCTGGACCTCTCCAAGGCCTTCGACACGATTAACCACGACATTCTTCTTTATAAACTTAATCATTATGGTATACGTGGGAAGGCCTTGGAGTGGTTCAGAAGCTATTTGAAAGACAGAAAACAATTTGTTTGTATAAACAATGAAAAATCTTCTTTGCGCTCAGTTGATTGTGGAGTTCCACAAGGAAGTATACTAGGGCCGTTACTTTTTATTATCTACATCAATGATTTTCCAAAATCTTCAAATGTTCTTTCTTTTATATTATTTGCAGATGATTCTAATCTTTTCTTTTCTCATTCAAATCCTCATACATTAGTTGATGTCATGAATATAGAATTGAACAAGATAATGCAATGGCTAAGAGCAAATAGATTATCGCTTAATTTGCAGAAAACAAATGTGATGTTGTTTAGTAATACCCTTGATAAATTGCCACATGATATAATTTTTGAAAATGAAGTGATAAAACAGGTTTATTCTGTCAGATTTCTTGGTGTAACTGCAGACAGTAAGCTTTCTTGGAAACAGCATATAGATTGTATATGCCGCACTATTTCCAGTAACATAGGTGTAATTAATAAAGTAAAGTTTTGTTTTTCTGTTAAAAAGTTGCTAATGTTATATTCAACGTTAATTTTACCTTATTTAATGTATGGAATTATAATATGGGGAAATACACATTCAACTTATTTGGATAGATTATTTTTGTTACAAAAAAAAGCACTTCGAGTAATATGTAATACCTCTAAATATTCCCATACTGACGGATTATTTGTGGAGAATAAGGTTTTAAAAGTAAGGGATTTGTATTATTATTACCTTGGTCAATTTATGTACAGTTTGTATAATAAGTCACTTCCTTCAGTTTTTGAAAATATGTTTAATAAGAATAAAAATATTCATAAATACCCCACTCGTCAAACAGATGAATATCATTTGCCCCTTACCCGAACTCTATTTACAAAATCCACGTTTATCTACAGTGGCCCAAAATTTTGGAATTCCCTTGAGAAAAATATAAAAGATTCCATTAGTTTGAAATCATTCTCTAGTAATTTAAAGAAATATTTGATTAGCTCATATGTACCCCATGATTAGTTTGACTGTTTGGAATTGTTGTTCTTTTTTCTTCTGCCTGTATCGAGAATGTTGACCTGCCCTTCGCTCTCTCTACTCTCCCTCTCCCCCTCCCTCCCTCTCTTTCCCTACTCTCTTCTGTGTGTGCACAATGTATGTGGATGCATACATGTGTGTGTACGTGCGTGTGTGTGCGTATGTGTATGTGGGTACGTGTGTGTGCTTGTGTGTATGTGTATGTGTATGTCTATGTGTATGTGTGTATGTCTATGTCTATGTCTATGTGTATGTGTATGTCTATGTCTATGTCTATGTCTATGTGTATACATGTGAAAGCGTACACAATGTACTTCATGTAACCATCCGATTTGATTGAATGAAAACTGTATACTTTAAATGATTAGCTTGTACGGTACATACCGTTGTATTGTGTTATAAAGTCATATATAATTAATGTATTGTAGTAATGTAACGTAAGTGAGGGGACTGCAATCTACAAGTTCGCTTTTTAGCAGCCCCTCAATTTCCATTTCCATGAAGTTCTTTTAAGAACCAATATGTATTATTATGTTCCAATATATGTAATCATGTCAAAGTGTATTACCTGTGTTTGATTGGAAATGAAAATAAAAAAACATGCATGTGAACATGCATGTGTAAAATGAATGAAAAATGAAAAAATGATACATACACATATATCATATACATTGTTGGTACCATACATATAAATGGATATACATAAACATTAAGTGCTAACAAGGTATGTTTCTTCATTACCTTTAGAATGTACAGCAATACAGTTTCTTCATTGCCTTTACAATGTACAACAGAACATATCAGTGATGCAATGAATAACGCAGAAGGGCTACAGCTTAAGCATTGCTTGATTTGCATGCAGCCCTCGTACATAATACATAACATAGAGGAAAATAAGGGGAGGGATGACTTGCATAGAGATAGGATAGGAGAAAGGACCACACTTAACCTTCATAACTTGAATGGTTTATTTCGATACAAAAATGAGTGGTTACCATGGCAACACATTATCCTTAAACTAACACATTAGTGTCTTGCAAAACTACACTTCTCAATCATAATACATACTAAATTTAACTTTAATAACTTAAATAATGGAAAATTTATTTGATCTGCAAAATTTTGGTAAAATTGTGGTTACCATGGCAACGGTTTGTGTGACAAACACAAAATCTATGTGTTCCACATCTATACCTCAAGGCCATAATGCCTACCAAATTTGGTTTCAATTGCATGAAAACTGATGACATTAATTTGGCTCTAGATAATCTTTTGGATATTCTTAATAATCATTTGGATATTCACATTCCTAAATGAGGGATTAACGAGGGAATTATAAAACAACACCCAAGCTTCCTTGGATTCCGAAGTCCATTTTGCGTTCCATGAATAGAAAAAATAAATTATTTTATGCATTTAAAATGGAAAAAAAAAACTGAACAAGCATGAATCAAATATACTTTGTATAAGAATACTCTCAGATAATACGTAAGATAATACGTATTGAAAAGAAAAAATATTATCATAAGCAATTAGAGAGATACAGATGTGATATAAAAAGTACATGGAATGTATTAAAACAAGCAATGAATATATCAAATGAAAAGTTTAGTATTTCGGAAATAAGATGTAATGATGAAATTTTTGATAATTCTGCGGATATAGCAAATGTGTTTAACACATATTTCACAACAATTGGAGAAAAAATTGCTCAAGAAATTCCCGATACTAATAAACATTTTTCTGATTTTTTAAATCAATAAAATATGAATTCAATATTTTTTACTCCTACCACGAGGTATGAGGTTACTGATATTGTATCTGGTTTGAAAAAAAAAAAATAGTTCAGGTTATGATGACATAAGCAATATGGTTTTGAAAGGAGTTTTATCTTCTGTTGCGGATCCTTTGCCACATATTTTTAATTTGTCAATGTCAACGAGTGTGTTTCCGGAACAAATGAAAATAGCTAAAGTTATTCCCATATATAAGAATGAAGATAAGTTAGATGTTAGTAATTATAGGCCTATTTCTTTATTACCTTGTTTGTCTAAGATTTTAGAGAAAATCATATATAAAAGAATGATGAATTTTCTAAAAATGTATGGCGTTTTTACAAATTCGCAGTTTGGGTTCCGAGAAAAGCATAGCACCTGTCACGCTTTGTTGAATTTTGTTGATAAAGTAGCACATGCTTTAGACAATCACTCTCATTTGATTGGTATCTTCCTGGACTTCTCCAAGGCCTTCGATATTATAAACCACGATATCTTACTTTACAAGTTGTCTCATTATGGTATACGTGGGAAGGCCTTGGAGTGGTTCAGGAGTTATCTGACTGATCGCAAATAATATGTTTTTTCTGAACAATCATAACTCTGATATGAGAGAACTTAAAGGTACTAGCCCACATTTGCAAACCCACGAAAATCAAAACTGCATAAAACAGGTCCAATGTGACTTCAAGTACAAGTTATAACAGTAACATACCTCACCTGTTGCTCTTTGTCTATACCATTCGATAAAAGAGAGAAAATCATCGTTTTAAAATCAATTTTCAAACCGGGTCAACCCGACCCAAAATCGAATTGCGAGCGCGGGCTAGCTACGTACATTAACTTACACATGTATCGCATGCATGTAGTACGCGCGTGGACCGGAGCTAGCGAGCGTTTTTATACGCATGCATACGGTGCATTTTCATTTATTTTTATGAAAGTAATGGACTAATTGCAACGAAATTTTGCACAGGTGTTACTGCAATCATACCCAACTCCATGCTAACTATGAGACCAATTGCTGCAGGTTTACAAATGTGGGCTAATACCTTTATGTGTGGCGTGCCAGAAGGCAGTTTATTGAGCCCGCTGTTCTTTATTGTTTACATTAATGATTTTTGTGCTTCGTCCGATGTGTTATCGTTTATACTTTTTGCCGACGATTCAAATGTATTCTACTCACATGAAGACCCAAATACTCTTGTGCAGACAGTTAATTCTGAATTACAAAATTTATGTGAGTGGATACGAGCAAATAAGTTGTCTTTGAATATCCAAAAAACAAAATATATTCTTTTTTGTAACACTTTATAGATAATTTGAATGTGGACATTTGTTTTGGTGACGCTGTCCTGGAAAGTGTTTCCCATATAAAGTTTCTCGGCGTTACAGTTGATAATAAACTCTTGGAAATTTCATATTGATAATGTCTGCAAGAAAATTTCACGTAATATAGCTGTTATTAATACATACGTGCTCTCGTCCCCACAGTTACAAACTCTTCCGCTGGAAAGCACCTCGACAATGTATCACTTTCGAAGACGCTTGGCTGATTGTCTCTGTGGGCTTTCACCCTTGGTGATTGCATCAAAATTATTTAGGATTTTCTTTCTTTCTCTCCCTCTCTCTCTCTCTCCCTCTTTCCCCTGTTTTTGTTTCCTCTTTTCACACTTTTGCTTTTTTTTCTCTCTCTCTATTCCCAACTTTCCCAGTTTCCCGCACTCTTTGTAGTTGTAAGCTTTTCACCCCCTTATTTCCCCTTTCCCTCAGAGGTACCCACACGATACAAGCCTGGTCTTTTGAGTGGGTACCTCCACTTCTTTTTTTCGCAGAGTGTATGTAGAATGTAATATATATTTTTTTTTGTACTGATCATGTAGAAATGGACATGTTGTTAATCCTGTCTGGTTATGTATATATTGTTACTCCCATGTCAAACTCATAATATTGTTTCTTGTACATTCTGTTGGAAAGAAAAAGTGAAAATAAAGTTCGAATTTGAATTTGAATTTGAATCAGTGTGAATGCTCCAATCCTTGCGGGATTCATTTAAGAGTAATTATATATCTATTGTGTGAAAATTATTTGCTTCAGATTGGTCTCATATTCAATATGCACTTTAATGTTTACAGGTTAGCACGCCTGTACATGGACAGAGCGATTAAACAGCACGTTATAACTGCACATTGATAATTTTCACACAATAGATATATAATGTACTCTTAAATGAATCCATGATTGGAACAATCATCCCCGAACATTCCCACTGATTCCCACTGATCAGTTACTAGCCATCCCTTTTAAGGGCTTGTGCCGAAAGGGTGGGTTGGGTGGTGGCGCGTCGCGTTAATAGGAACACCACCCTTCGTCCAAAGCCCCCCCCCCCGGTTTTGCCGAAAGGGTGCGTTGGAAACGTTGGGTCGCGTCGCGTTGACTGGAACCCCACCCTTCGTCCAAAGCCCCCCCCCCCCCCCCCCCCGGTTTTGCCGAAAGGTTGCGTTGGTACTTTTTCTCATGTAATATTAAAAGACGAGTTTTGAATTTATATTTAACCTTCAAACAACCATTTCAAAGAGGCTATCGTCCGGATCGGTTTACACTCTATTACCACTTGGTCTACAGCCAGTTGGTCTAATAGACAGTTTAATATCAGTTGGTCTAATAACCAGTTGGTCTAGTCATCATTTCGTCCAATTACTGTTTGGTCTAATTGTTATTTGGTTTAATTACTATTTGGTCTACAGTCAATTCGTCTAATAATAGCCATTTGGCCTATTTTTGGTCTATTATGAGTTGGTCTAATTCCATTTCGTCTAATCATCAAATGGTCTGAAATAAAACCAAATTTGTCCAATATAAATTTGGTGTACACATCAATAAAAAGGCCCCCCCCCCCGAAAAAAAAAATTAAAAAAAAAGCCCAGTTGGTCATATAGACGAAACTATGATTGGACCAAATGGTACCTGATTAGACCAGGAGGCTGGCTATTAGACAAAATGACGATAAGATCAATGGTTTAATCATTAGACTAAATGGGTGTAGACTAAATGATGATAGACAGAGGCTAGACCAACTGGGCAATGGACCAAAATTAGTGATGTGTACACCAAATTTATATTGGACAAATTTGGTTTTATATTAGACCTTTTGATGATTAGACGAAATGGAATTAGACCAACTCATAATAGACTAAATCGGTATTTGATGATATAAATTGGTGTTAGACCAAAAATAGACCAAATGGCTATTATTAGACAAATTGACTGTAGACCAAATAGTAATTAAACCAAATAACAATTAGACCAAACAGTAATTGGACGAAATGATGACTAGACCAACTGGTTATTAGACCAACTGATATTAAACAGTCTATTAGACCAACTGGCTGTAGACCAAGTGGTAATAGAGTGTAAACCGATCCGGACGATAGCCTCTTTGAAATGGTTGTTTGAAGGTTAAATATAAATTCAAAACTCGTCTTTTAATATTACATGAGAAAAAGTAACAACGCACCCTTTCGGCAAAACCGGGGGGGGGGGGATTTGGACGAAGGGTGGGGTTCCAGTAAACGCGGCGCGATCCAACGCTCCCAACGCACCCTTTCGGCAAAACCGGGGGGGGGGGCTTTGGACGAAGGGTGGTGTTCCCATTAACGCGACGCGCCACCACCCAACCCACCCTTTCGGCACAAGCCCTTTTAAGTGTACATATGTATTTCCCTCTTTTTTTCTTTTTTTTTTTGGACTTAGCAAACATAATAAAACAATAAAAGTCAGTTCTAAGAACTCATAATGGCATAAGATAAGTCTATAAATGCGTGTATAAATGGGAAACGAAATCTTTAAAATATTTTTCTATACACATACAATTAACAATAAAAAAGATGAGTTCTTAACAAAGATTTTAATTTATCAAAATCTGTAATGCATCTCATACTGAGATTGAGATTATTCCATAATGATGGTGCTATTTTTTTTGAAAAAGCCCAATCACCAAATGTCTTAGATTTGAAACTTATTTCAAAGAGAAGATTTTTTTATTTCTTATTTTTATTTTTTATTCTTATTTTGAGCGCAGATTACGACCAGGACAATATGGTTTGATGAGTTCACTGAGGTATGAAAAGGTCAAAACCTTAAACCTGATACGAACTCTTATTGATTTGATTTGATTTGATTTGATTTGATTTGATTTGACTTGATTTGATGTGATTTATTTATTTATCGGCAACCAGTGACGGCTACGAAGGATGGGAGTTTATGATCAAATTTCCTTTTGCGTGTTACAAGTTTTGCGGCACCTGCTTAAAGCTCTTCGATGTCGCTGATGAAAAGAAAACAAATAGATAGAATTCATACCTGAAATTTATTCGGATCTGTCTCGTAATCGATAGGCCCCTCGATCGATATTTCACCTGTGTTGGAGACAAGGCTGAAGTGCTCTAGATCGTCTTCCAGTCTTATTTCCACCACCTCATCGTAAGATGAACTAGCGGTCACAAAACATATGACAATCGCTTCCTCTCCCTGCCACTGTGTCCGCGGAGAGTGGAATAAAAAAAAAATTGTTTAAGGACTATTGATTACTTCATTACTTGTTTTTGGTTTGTTTTGTTTCATTTCAATTTAGACAACGCCTGGAAATGATAATAGCTAAAGGATTTTGTACGCATGTGCGTACAATAATTTACATACATGCACACATACGCACACACATACACACATTCATCCATACATACATACACACATAATACATAAATACATACAAAGCTTTATACAGATGTTCAATCCCATTTCGATTTTGACCAGTTATTATTACAATTGTTGTGTTATTACCATGTACATTGTTTGTTTTCTGCATATTGTTTACAAGCTAAAAGAACTTGTATAATCATTCTGTTGTAATATCCATAAATGAGGAGTATGAAAAAAAAATTAATTGAAAAATTGAATTAGATAGGTCTTCAACTTAAACAAACATTAACGCGTTCTTCAGTATGACAAGTGACACTCCTGAATCATGCTAGATTATTGTTTTGTTTTTGTGTTTTAACAAGAATATATCAAAATTGAAATTTGCCCGTTTTCATTAGAAATAAGTTTCACTAACTCTATTTGTGATATGCATGCATGCCGGGCGTATCACTTCTTTGACCGAAATTTCCATTTAGAGCAATGAAACTTAAATATAAATTTATTTCGATTGAGTGAACTAAATGAACACGTCAGTAAAGTTTGCGGAAATCGGAGAATCCGTATAAAAGTTTTAAATGTTTAAAGTCTTAGTGCCCCCACCGTCGGTTGAGACGAAGACAGCAGTTTTTCACTTCTGCAGGGCAACGATAATTTGTAAAGAAAGTATGACGTCATTTTACAGGATTTTTTTTAAATGAAAAGAACACATTCCCTTGACTTGCTACTGACATATATTTTGAAAGGCAATACTGTTCCTCCTGCATTCTGAAAGAAGCAAGTGAAGCGTTCTTTCGATGCTTCCAGAAATAAAGTGAAAATAAGTTGATTTCTATATTTCCTACAGATCGTTGTCAGTTTTCCTGCAGTGACGTCATGTCAGTATTTTACTAATATTGTTGCATTCACGCAATCTACATTATGATGGGTTCTGTCGCAAAACAAGTCAATGATAACACAGTGCTTATATAGCGCATATCACTACCGCAGTGTCTCTATGTGCTTTAAGGGAGAAGGATGAAAATAGAAAGAGGATAATTATGTAGCGTATGTACCATGTATGCAAAACCAAACTCATTCATTATACTGTTCAAACAGACATGTCTTGAGAGCAGTTTAAAACTTTAGCACTGTGGGAGCTTCTTTTTTATAACATGTATTATTATCATCAAGTCAACGCCATTCTTGTTCATGTTGAAATGTTTATGATCAAACTCTTAAAATTATTATAAAGTATTGGCTATCTTTAGTCATAACTTCAGAAGTAATCTTATTTATGCAACAAGTGAGAGTGGATATCAGTAGAAATACTTTTATTTTGTTCTATCTGATAATGAACGTCAGGATTTGAAAAGGACTTGAATGGATAATGGATTTTAAAATGCTTGAAAATAGCCGTGTCGCTATCAAATTCTTCATATTTTTATATAAGTATTTGGGTTTTATTCCCATGTGATCTAACATTAATAATACATCCGTATATCAATATCAAGTTAAATCCAAGGAAATTCTTGAAGAAATCAACGTGCTATATTTCTCAAGAGTAATAGCCCATGCAGCAAGCCTTACTTCTTCAATGTGTATCTCATCCGAGCAATTTTTCGATATGTACGGTGCAGCCGGATCGACAATGGGCTCAATGTCGACTTCGATGATGACAAGCGTGTCGTTGCTCAAGGGTTCGAGAGCCCTGTCCTGAACTCTCACGGTAAGGTTGTAGACGTCATTAACAACCTGATTTCCAGCAGTCAACGAGACCATGCCCTCCGCTGATACGGTGAAGTACTCTAGATGTGTGAGGGTTAAAAGTGTGTAAGAAACCATAATGTTGACTGCTGTAGATTTTTCCGATGAGATTTCAAGACTTTCTTGGACTGTTTATTGCTTTGCAGATGATTACATGTATTTTGTTAATTTACGTTTTTGAAATTTTTACAAATATGTTTTGTTAATGCATTGTTTATAATTTTCCCTGTTTATTTAATGGGAATGAAAATAAAGTTGAATTGAATTGAATTGAATACATTGATATCAAAATAACATTAATATGATAATGAACAAAATGCTAAAAAATGATGACAACAATAACAACAATAAGAGAAATAACGAAAATAATGATGATAAAGAATACTACTACAACTTCTAATAATAATAATAATAATAATAATAATAATAATAATAATAATGATAATAAATAATAATACTAACAATAATAATAATGATAACAAAAACCACAAATGGTAGCATAATGATAATTATCATCATTATCATCATCATCATTATCATTATTAATTGCGATTCGATGGTCTTTTCTTTTTCATAGACGTCGCAACAAAACATGCCTTTTATTGTTGCAATGTTAGATATTTTGCTGATAATGATATTGGCGAAAAGTGGATAATATGGATGTTAGTTCATTCAACTAGCGATTGCTGCATTGATAATCTTCTAGGGTAAGAGGGAATGAACTCATTTCAAGCCGCCTCCGTCTTAATGGCGTGTCCTCCAAGAAGGAAACGAATACCTGTATTCTCGCCATCTTCGTTGACTTCGGAAATCTCACTGAAGTCGATCTCGCCCGTCGCAAAACTCGGAGAGTCCGAGTTGACTACTTCAGGAAACAGGTCAATGACCTCACCGGAAGTAGAATTGATCTTGACATTGTACTCTGCATTCCTGAAATAGGGGGCGCTATTCTCTCCAGTGACCACAATGACGACCTGTCAGATAGAGTGACGGGGAGGGGGGGGGGGCGGGGGTACAGCGTTAGCCAAAATTTTATCAAATCTTCATTGGAACTATAACATAATACAATGATATAATTATATCATTCTTTACCTCTAAAGGTATCTGGATATGACAGTTTACAAGGACTAAAAGCACGACAGAGGACGATTAAAATCTAACAATGTTATTGTCATAAGTTGCCCTGCCCCAAGGCCCCCAGGACCATTTTAATACTCTGCCACCGGACATAGCATAGATTATGAATGTTTGACCACTAGACAGCAATTTATTGATAAGTCTTAGCAGTTAATCCGCTCGCTTTCACCATATTTCATATAGGGGTCGGATGAATCAAGCTCGCGCGTTAAATGAACCTATCTTCCTCCACACCGTTCATACATAAAATAATCACAAACAACAAAATCATCATCATCAACTACAACAACAACAACAACAATGTGTGGTTATAAATGATGCTCGAATCATTCTAACGCAATATGATCTATTGTATCAACGATGTTTCAATATAGGAGTTTTCAGACACACGAAAGTTGTATGCAATGTACGACACAACCGGTACGTCGTGTATCCGTTGGTTGTATGTCGATACATTAACTTTCTACCATGATGAGGCGTGAAATATTACATACCGACGTTGTATCGTTGACGGTTGTATCGGATTCGTTCCACGCCACAACTACCAGTTCATGGGCACCGGGCGACACTCCGTCAACGGGAAAGATGGTCCCATCAGTGGAGTCAATGGTGAAGTATGCAGACGGTGCTGAACTGCTGTTAGAATCTGATTAGAAGCAAAAACAAGTGAGAGGTCATGAGTCGTCTAGTGAAAAAAAAAAACCGACACTCTAAAGTACAGCAACATGAAAGCCAAAACATAGTTAAAGCCAAAATTCATCTTCCACCTTGCAAAATAAGTTCATAAGGATGGTTGATTAATATAGATACAGAGTTCTCTAAACACATCCAATAGTTGTGTTTACATGTGACAGTTTCAACGACAGGCTGTCGTCTTTCTCAAACGATTGCTCATTGTCAACTGATGATTTGGCGCCAATTAGTAATAACCCAGGGGTGGCATCCGAGTCATAGGGTTAGATTACTGTTCTCTTTTTTTAATCATCACAAGCTATGTCAAGGAATGAACTGATGGCAGCTACTCCTGGGTGAAGACCTATTACTATTATTATGCATCTTAGCAAAGTACAGGTACTTCATGAATGGATTAAGATTGAGGAATGTCTCTTGGTAACTCTTCTAGTGAGTGTTCATCCTTTCCTTCAAATTTCCAGGTGTCTTTCTAAGTAAACTAAAACTGTTTGACGCGGGGAACACAATCTTTTTTGCTTCTGTTTTATGATTTCACTTTCTTGAATCTATCGCCTATCAATCCCGATTCGATGCAGAGGAAAAATACCTGGCTGATACATCTGCTCGGTAATGTTGTATACGACGACATCAACATCGCAGTTGCTCGTGACGTTGAGGTCGAGGACGGCCACGCTGGAATCTAGTTGGCTCTCCTCGAGCAGGAGGTCGTCCTGTGTGGCGGGGTCAAAGGTGATGTAGCAAGCGGTGTCTCGCACGTTCACGTTCAAGGTGAAATTGTTCGATCGCATCTCATCGGGTCGGTCGGGATTGAATGCATCGAAAATCACCTTGTACGGCTCGGTAGAAGCGTCGAGTTGCCGCACGCTGTAGACATCGCAGCTTCCATCTACAAAATGACAATAGGGGCATGTGTCACGTGTCAAACATGGTCGCTCTCATGCTCGTATAGATTTCGATATCTGGCATAATACATACGTAAGTGCATATTAGAAGAGCTTACAATATCGTGGCATAACAAGTCATTCATCCAGTATACGTTTGTGGATCCCTTTGGAAACCAGCTCTGCTGATCATGGTGTTCCACTCCATGATGTGGAAATAGAATTCAGTTTTCAATTCAACTTAAGTAAAACATGTGTGATGATTTCTTAAACTGTAATCTTTTTAGTATTTTAATTTCTAGACAGACAGAAAATCGGAGTCAGAGATTTACTCGAAAAAGAAAGTTATTGTGACATCAATACGTTCATAAGGGGCGTTTTTTTATTTTTATTTTTTGCTTTTTATGCAATCTCATAGTTATCCTCATCACCCTTTCCAAAAAGTCAGCCAAAGTCAAGACAATTGAAATTAAATGAAATTAAATCAAATCAAATTGATGCTTTATTATATAATTCTCAGATAATAAAATTAGATGATTCACAAAATATCTTTTGTGACCTTTCGCTTTTATTTCCTGCATGCGTTATTTGAACTCAGAGGAAGGGGTATTACCCCTGCTGCCGCCCCATCCCCCCTCCCCCAGCCCCATCTCAACCTATGGGGGGGGGTAGACTGCACACCTCTTATGCCTTAACATTCACATGCAGAAAAATGATAGAGATAAAAGGAAGGAAGGAAGGAAGGAATCTATTGACAAACCTTCAGACGTCAGCACCAAAAAGAAACTTTTATCAGTCTGCTGCTCACACTGGATGATGTCAAATGGGGATAAGTCTTCGTCAGTCGCCTTCACTGAATACAGATGTGCCTAAAACAACAGCAAAACAGTAACAAAAACAAAAACGGAGCAGACTTTCATAGGAAGATGAATCTTAACCTACTTCAGTGGATTTCAAGCAAGAACGGTGCTACATCACCAACTTCATTTTGAATAATGTCAAAAGCCTAACGGAAACGCAAATCATTTGTACCACCAGCAATGCATACATATTATGTATCATTCATTATTGAGTAAATGATACTTTTTGTTTGTCCGTTTGTTTATACGCTGCTACAATAAGAATCGGTTACACCTCGACTTAGGTGATTTGCGGAATGTTCATTGTTTCTTCAGAATTCGTAGCAAACCAGCAATTGATATTTTTTATTATGATTGCAGGCAGCATCTTACTCTGCGACGTCATTACATAGCAGTGTGCTCTGTAATAGTCTACATTTCATTATTCTTCACAGAAATGAAATGCGTGGCCTCAATAATGTTTACACATTTCACATCAGCTACAACAACAACATCAATATATATATATATATGTATATAGATAGATAGATAGATAGATAGATATGATTAATCAAGACCATACGAATTCGACGAACACTCACTGGAACAGCATTCATGTCATCGACTTCGACGAAAATATTGTCTGTGGTCATTTCGAAGAGAGGCGGGTTGTCGTTGACATCCACTAGGGAAACGTTGACGATTGTTGTGTTGGATAGAACAGGAGTGCCGTAGTCTGAAGCCTAAACATCAATGATACAAAACCAAACCAAATCTATCATTGAAAGCAGTACAAACAAAGAATGGAAATTTGACAATTTTAAATACACACAAGCATATACTCGCAAGTGCGCGGGGCATTCCAGACGATTTTCATAATTTCACATAATGTAGTACATAAATCGACAGCTCCATGTATAGATTTGTGGAATTTATTGTGGTTATTAAGCAAAAAAAACAATACTCTGTAAATCTTAAACAAATTACACTGAACAGTGCTCATGACATAGGAGGCTCACATGTTTCAGAAATGAGGCAGTGTAAATCCATTACAATCCCGCTTGCTTAACAAGTACACCCGTGTAGAATCTATGCACACCTTCTTTTGTTCTGCTTTCTTGAGCCCCAACTCATGCATTCTTAATATGGTGAGGCAACCACGTTATCAGCCTTTTTCAATGCAAACTGCTATAAATTTTGAGAACACTTTTATTCCTCATCCCGATCACTTTAAATTCTGAAACTCTGTACTCAGTATAACTAATTTATAGTTGTTCAAATGTAAAAGTCTGAAAATCATCCGGAGGTCTCCTTTAACATGTCCCCTGCCACTGTAAGGCTATTATTACATCATCGACTTCAGTCGCCTTACAGATGCAATTACTGTCCCGACCGATTTAAAATACAATGCGCTAATCTTTAATTCTTATAGCTGAAATGTTGCAATTTCACCAAATGATGCAGTGACCATACAATGAGCTAGACTGACTACGTATACAGCTAGTGCCGGTAAGGCAAGATCTACCAAATGTTACAAGCATCATCGAGAAGACAATAATGATGATAACTGACGAAAAAAGAAAGTCCCACTCAAATGCGTCCATCACCCTGCATGATAAGACTTACCGTTATATTAAGAGTAAAGCTGCTGGTCGTCTCCCGGTCCAGGTCTGCAGTGGCAGTTGATATCAGTCCCATGTCGCTGATTTCAAACATCCCCATGCCTATCGGAAGCAGAAATTAACGTCGGAGGTAATCTATCTGATTACTAGCTTTAGGAAATTCTAATCTATTGGAAATCTTTCTCTTTCGCTCTTTCTCTTATAATGTTCGCAATTGCTCATGTTGAGCATCTTTAATCTTTCTATTATAAAGAAAATGACAGAATTGGGGTAACCAGTCAGGGAAACATTCATTCAAAGCAAAAATTTTAAGGAAAATAAAAAGGACATTCGCGCGAAATAGATAAAAAAACAATATGGCACGAAATGTCTGTACAACACACACCCATAATTATGTTCTGTGTGGTTTTGACTGACAGAGTTAAACATCAAATGTATATATGTATATATATATATATATATATATATATATATATGTGTGTGTGTGTGTGTGTGTGTGTGTGTGTATAAACACATCCATTCATATTTTATACATTTATACATGTACACATGCATACATATATACATACATACATACATGCATACATACATTATATACATAATAATATGTTCTCATCTCCATTAGATATCGTCCTCACCCGATCCTCCCGTGATGGTATAGTTCACTGCAGCCATGCCGTCTTCATCGGCGTCTTCGGCAACCACTTGGCATACCGCTGTCCCAGGCTCGACGTCCTCTTCTACCTCCGCAGAGGGACACGTTGACGTGAATTGAGGGGCGCTGTCGTTGACGTCGGTGATAGACACTACAACCTGCAATGCGAAATGTTTCAGGGATCAGTGACAGTCATAAGAGACCCGGTAAAACCTCGTGTGAGAACGGTGCTTAAGTCATAAACTGAGAGGGTCGTATGAATTCGATTCAATTTCATGCGCTTGTATAGTTCACTGTCCTATTCCCCAAATTACTATGATTTTACACAATATCTACACTCTCATACGATCAACGTGCAAGCAGGGTGTAACACAAAACCATGTGCCTCGCATGAAAACTACTACCTAGCGATGTGATAGAATAATTCGTTCTTGTGAAGTACAGACATTTGTATATATGCGCTTGTGCTAATTTACAATGATTACTATGCTTATGTCAAATAATGTCTTGAAATGGTAGTTAACATTAAACTAACTAGTGAAAGTGTATCCAAACTTCCATTTGGACTTATACACTACTTACATCTCAGTTTATATGGAGCAGAAAACTTGTTTGTTTGTTTCTTTAATCTTAATAAAAAAGAACACTCGGATCATCCCTCAGATGCACATAAAAAATCTTTAGCGACTTTCTTTGCTGACTTTAGACCCTTTATACTCAATATTCTAGCTATAGTCAGAAATCCGAATTGCATGTTTAATAGTTCTTTGAAGTACATCTTTATAGCGCTTGAAGTACATCTTTATAGCTTGCAATGTTACAGATCCAAGGACACTCACACAATCAAAAAGATGTGGGTCTGATAAATTACTAGGAGAGGGATTGATTTTGAATGGAATATAAAAGCCCTTGCCATCAAGTTTCAACGATGTCATGGTAACAATAATTATTATGTATAATTACCGTAGTTTGTGTGGAGAATTCCGAGTCACTAGCCACAACGACGAGCAAGAATTCTTTCTCTGTTTCGTAGTCAAATAGTCCAGTTATTGTCAACACTCCCTAAAGAAAACAGAACAGACATTCAAGTTTCATGTTTCAAGTTTTATTAAACCAATTCATTAAACATTTGACATTTTACAAAAGGATACAGCATTAAGAATAATGAATGGTTTGGGACCCCAAAAGAAGCAGAGCTTGTAAAAAAGGGGTCCCGGATAAACATATAAAACAAAACATACTAAAGTTTAAGCATATTAACAAGAAGTATAATAGTAACATATTTACATAGGACAGATGCAACACAAGCACACATACACACGCACACACACACACACACACATTCAATCACACAAACACGTGTCACAAAAACGCTCATGCACATACATATAGTTCACATGAAATTGCAGAAAGATACTTTCTATTTTACTATACTTTTAAATTCAGCTTCCCTGATCAATTCTTGTTTTACAAATTCATCGTTCATAAAACTCTTCTTCAGCAATTAATTTATGCGATAACATACAAGAGACACAATAATATCGCGCTACCATTATAGATAAGAGACATAATATGACACTAGAATTCTCTGTCCAGATTTGTCGTTGTTGTTGTTGTTTTCATCACACGCATTATGTGAATATAAGTATATGTTTTGTCTGTGTATTGCACCGACCAAACTGTCAAAGTTGCAGCAGGTGAAATGAGTAAAACAGATATCTTAAAAGAACAATGTACAATACGTGTAATGAAACCATGAGTGCGTCTCTGCCTTGATTGTTTAGAATGGTCAAATCAAGTCTTATTTCCACTAATAAGGTTGCAATTACAACCATGGCAAGGTAAGTGTTACCATCATAAGTATTTCTCATAAATACGCCTCGGACCAGTCATTAAATAATTATTATGTATGGGGGTAAACTGAAACGGGTACAACTAGCTTCACATGATAACTTTGTGATCGAGCTTCACATTTTTATATTCCGGATATCTAGATATCTACTCTCTTTAAGTCTTGACAGACCAATTGTCCACTCTTGTGGTTACTCGATTCGAAAGTGAAACTGAACTCGCAATGTCTCACCGTCACATTGTCGAGGGCGAATCGGTCGTCGCCCGCGGGGTTGTCCAGTTGGTACGTTATGAAGGACGTCTCATCAGCGTCGTAGGCAGTAATCTGCGTATATGAATATGCATCAATTGCGGTTGACAAAGAAAACCGGTAGTCAAGACACACAATATCATAATTTGGTACACTTCGCATTGTTTGTAATCATTTAAAGGAGACCTCCGGATGATTTCCATACTTTTACTAATGAAGAACGACAATGTGGTTATATTGAGTACAGAGTTTCAAAATTTATAGTGATTGGGATGAGGAATAAGAATGTTTTCAAAATTTATAACAAATCGCAATGAACAAGGATGATGACATGACAGCATCACTATAAGAATGCATAAATATAGGGGCTCAAGGGAGCAGAACAAAAGAAGAAAGCATGCAAAAATTCTACACAGGTGAACTTGTTAAGCACGTGGTATTGTAATGGTATTACTTTGCTACATTTCTGAAATATGTGATGCTCCTTTGTCACTATCCCTGTTCAGTGTAAATTGTTTGGGTTTTTCAAAATATTGATTTCTTTTGCTCGAAGACCACAATAAATTTCACAAATCTATACATGGAGCTGTTGATTTATGTACTCCTCTATGATGTGAAATCAATAGTCTGGAATGCCTCTTTAATCAAGCGTAACATAAGCTCGAGTTGATGGTAAAAAGTAGTCATATCGATCTCCCTGAATATGCTATAATTCCTCAAAATACTCACATTGTAAGTAATTGCCTCCGTCTCGTCTTCAGGTATTGAAATGTCGAACGGTTCGTCAGAAAACAAGGGTGCATTGTCATTCACATCCAAGACGGTTATGAGGACGTAGGTGCTGTCATCCTATACGGAAATGAAAGTCATGGGGACAACATTCATATAAGTTAGTATTGTCAGTGCCCTAAACTGGTTGTGTGGCAGAGTGAGTTTGATTATACAGAGTGCTCAGGGATAGATATTGATACATAACAATATCTGTTTTAATAGCAAGTATGCAGTGACTATGAAAATACAATGTAGCCCTAAAAAATACATGTATATATAGGTGCATTCCATACCTTCCACTCATTGATTGATTGATTGATTGATTGATTGATTGATTGATTGATTGATTGATTGATAAATTGATTGATTGATTTGGCCTCATATCCGTCTCACTATATGAAGAAAAAGATATTAGTCATGGCTGCATGTTTTTCTTCAGAATAAGCAACCATGCCACGACATATATTACGATGTTTTGTGATGTTAATTTTGTTTCCATTTTCCCCAACGAAACATTACATGAAATAATTACGAATGATTTCAAATATACCAGTATTTGACTGTGAAAAAAAAATAGTTAACAAATAAAGACATGGATACCGGCAAAGTACAAAGTTGTATGTTTAGAAACTAGAACCGAGAGGTCAACTAAAATCGTAATAATCAATAGTTTTATGCTGTTAAACATAATCTGGTGAAACTGCGAACTATATGTTGTAACCTAGGACCACCAGAAGTAAATGACAGAGACAAAAATTGCATTGAAGAAGGAATGAGTAAAGAACGATGAAAATGGAAGAACGAAAATCCTGGTACTCACAGAAGTGCCATCACTAACTCTAACGGTGATATTGTAGAAAGGTTCGGTGATGGTCGGGTCTGTGCCTGTCGGGCCTTCCAGATCGAGACGTCTCGTTGTTGTGATTTCTCCGCTGCAATTAGAAGATTTTACACAAGGAAAAGACAATACTTGGATACAGATGTGATCAGATGTGTCCTTCTCACATTTTTTTTTTCTTCAGAATTCTTTGATCAATCCACAATAAGAGTGATTTTAAGAACATACCTTATATGTAAGGTTGAAAAACATTTGGAAAGCATTAATTAAAAAAATTTAATTAATAAACTGTAGCTTTGCTGAAGTTCTAAACTGAAAATAAGGTAGACATTATGTCCAATGGAAGTGCTCGAGAGTCCAAAAGCCGATATCGTATTAGTATTATCACGATCGGATAAAATATGATAGGCAGAGCTAGAAAAGTTATAGAAACGACTCTTGCGGCAGCTTCCGCAAGCCCCCCCCCCAAAAAAAAAAAAGAAAACACAAACAAACAAACAAATAAACAAACAAACAAACAAACAAAACAAACAAACAAAACAAAACAAAAAACAGCTTTGAGTTCCTTTTGGCACGCTTTTTGTATTCACAGTGTCGATGTTGAAATAAAGAGTCATGCGCTATAAGATGAGGACAAAATTCGTCAAATGACCATCCTCTCCAGTGAGTAGCCATGTTAACATTCTTTTTTTTTTCTGAGCAATGCCAATCTATTTGAATACTCGATAATAATGCTGGTGGCCAAAGGCTGGGAAGTTCTATTAAAGGGTACTTCTGGACCAGCTAAACGTTAGAAAGAAATAAGGAATACAACTTTATATTGCTTGTTTATATATACATATATATGTATATATATATATATATATATATATATATATATATATGTATTATATACGCACACACAGACACACAGTCTCTCACACACACACTCATTCAATTTTTCTGCTACGAAAGTATGAAACAATAATATTATACTACCGAGTAACTTCAAAATAATTATAGGTCAGACATATCGGATTTGAGACTGACATTTTGTTTCCTTTTTTTTTTTCTGCCTTCACGCAAGCAGTCTGGTTGATGTATTTCAGTAATTTTTGTTATTAATGTGCATTTAGACATCTTTCACAGTTAAGTCAGTTTGGCTATTCTGTTATGTAGTGAGATTTCTTTACTTACGTTGCGGAAGAAATGGTAAATGGAACATTCGAGCTGTTGATCGAGTATTGCAGTTCGCTATCGATGTCAGAATCGGAGGCCTTGATAAAGACAACAAAATTAAACTATATGTGACCATTTCGTTACTTTCGAAGTAATGTACATACTTCTGTTCGATCATTTTCGCACTGTTTCCACTTAACACGGAATCGGCATTGATGTTGTCAATATTTGTCATGTAGCAGTTTATGCAAAGTTAAAGTTAGAATTATGCGTTTTTCTCTGTTTGCAAATCCTCATTGCCGGAGAGCGTAGAACCACGATCTTGTCGAATCCTAAGAAACCACTCCACATTTTATAAGATTATTCTTCATTAAAAAAAAAAAAATCACGAAACTAAGCAAAGATTCGCATCTACGCTTAGATTTTCCGTAACTTGTGATTCATTGCACTCTCTCATACTAGATGGTAGTTGTATGGTGGTAAAATATACAAACCATTCAATTAATTTGTATCTCTTTTTGTGGAAATCTTATCTTAATATTACAGTACAAAATAGTCGGAGATGATTTAAAAATGGCTCAGAGACCCGAGTTGATGATATTGTCTGCATTGATGGCACGGATTAAAATCTGCTACCACAAAATTCATTAATAATACTGCATTTGAATCGACCGAAACGCTGATAACTGTGTAGTAATTGTGAGGGTGCTGTTGTTATGTAACAATGTTTTGTAGTCATACCGAGGAAGGCAAGTTTACCTGAACGGTGAGAACACAGCTCCCTCCGATCATTTCTTCTTCAATCTCGGCTTCGTATATACTACCGTCAAAACTCGGCGAAAATTCATTGATATCCAGCACGTCGATGATGACTGAAGCAAAACTCGATCTGAATCATAGATAGATAGATAGATAGATAGATAGATAGATAGATAGATAGAGAGGGGGAGAGAGAGCGAGAGTGAGAGGGAGAGAGAGAGAAAAATAGAGACAGACAAATTATAGATTTTTAGAGAAAGAGAAGAGAGACAGAAATATATATATAGACAGATAGATTATAGATCATTAGAGAAAGAGAGGAGAAATATGAATATATAGATACAGATATACGATACATCATTTAAGAAAGAGGGGAGAGTAAGTATATAGAGACAGGTAAGATGATAGCTTATTAGAGTAAGAGAGGAAAGATGGACAGGTTTAATAGATAGAGACAGATGTATGATATATCAATAGAAAGAGGGGGAGAGAGATAAAAAGTAGGTAATAAATTAATAGAGAGAGAGAGATGAAAAGAGACAGAGACAGGTATAGATGATATAAATAGATAGAGACAGACAGATGATAGATCAATAAAAAGAGAGAGAGGAGAGAGAGATATATAGAGACAGATATAATATAGATCAGAGGAAGGGAAAGGGGAGATAAACTGATAAATATTTCCATCTTCCTCACGCAGTCTTGCATTCACATCGTTTTATATGTGCTATATGTTAACGTATCAAATAAAAAAGTATTCGATGAAGGAGAGCTACGTTACGAGTACCAGCGGTGCCGAGTATACCTCATTTCGATTCTATGGCGTTTTGGATGATTTCGCATTGCCAAGGGAAGGTACTGTGCATTCACACGATCGAATTTAATGAATACAACGTTTTACAACATTACGCAGATGATGACTAGGAGAGGGTAAATGCAAACTTTTTCATTCGAAGGGGTCGAACCAAACATATTACAATATTGAGTCTGTATGAATATGAATATGACTGTATGAATATTCCTTAAAGGCTATAGGTTTACATAAAAGACTATGATTTGTTCATTCAATTGCCTATCAATACCTCTGTTCCATCCTCCAATTGTTTGCCATTTGCCATTAAATAATGTTCTCCAGGGAGTGAATGTAAAGGAATGTCCTGCCAATAAGCAAAGATAACACAATATTCTGCCCATGGACAAATATTACAAGTTCCTTATCCATGATCCATGCGATCGTGTTTGTCCAGTCACTGACTGGTATTTGACCAATCATAATTATTATGTAATCGTAGTTACGGTCTTGTTTACCATGGGTATCCTCCTCAGCGGGTGTACTGATCTTTAAGTCGCCTCTGCAGTTATCATTCCCGAAACAGTGCTAGGCAACGGTTCGTTGTCTTATCACCTGGCTAAAGGGAAAACGCTGTGGGTAAAACATCTTGGGAAGGGGGGGGGGGTGCGAAGAATAAAGTAATGATGTTTGATCAGATTATATCAAATGGGTTAGTCAAAAATTATACCGGTTAGTGATTGGCTAAACACAGTCACGTGATGGAGGAACATTGGTTATGTTCGCCCTTGGGAGAACATTTTTGTAATGTTCTCCCATAGGAAAACATTTTCACGTAACAAGCTGACAGAAGGACCCGCCCACACACACAGTGAATTTGGCTCTGCGCTAGCGATCGAGTGCGTTGTGCTGGTGGTTGACGTTGACGTATAGTTGACGCACTAGTATTTGACTAACCCATATGATCAGATGATGACTTTTGTTAGTCGGAAACACGTACCAAACGTTCCACCCTCAGGGTTTGAAATGTTATTTCGGGAGGCTATAAGTCCCCCACTTCGTCTCGGGACTTATAACTCAATAGCATTTTCAAACCCTTCGGATTGAACATTCGGTATGTTCCCTCCCCCGCCAGTCATCATCTACAACATGTAGCTCTTTTATTCACCTGTAATACGGTCCACTCTCATCCCGAGCCTCCACGAGGAGGGTGAATTGGCGAACGCTCTCTGCGTCCAAACCGGTGTTGTTCGCCACTGATATTTCGCCGTTGTCGGGGTCGACGTCGAAGATGAACTCTCCGCCCTGAGACACCAGCTGAAGGTAGTAGACGATGCCGTCCGTGAATCCATCAGAATTGACGGCTGATACCTGCAAGGCAAGGGTGTTGTTTTTAGCGATTATATTACAAAACTGGCCATTAAAAACCACCTACAGGAATTTACGTTTGGTCTCTCAATATGATCGCTTGTCTTTCAAAATGAATCGATTTTGGATTAAGATTTAGGAGTTCTCCTCTATCCCCGGAATATCTTTGAAAACATAAACGGAGCAAAATGGAATAAGGCAGGACGGATAAGTTTCATCAACATCGAGGAGGAGGAATTATAGAAAGATATCTTGGAAAGTTAACGTTCTACCGGTTTCTATTAGAAGATCTATGCAATGCAAATGCATGTTAACTTAAAATGATTTGCTACTCCCGTGACGTCACTTATGTGACCAAAAATGTTAATGATTTTCCAAAGAAGTGACATATGCCTCATAAAATTTTCTACTACTTGGATAACAAATTAGTTTCAGTTTTAGGCCTACTATACGAATAAAAAAAAAAAAGGATCAAGGAATAAATCAAAAAAGAAAAAAAAAAGATCAAGTGTGCAGGTATAATTAAGGCTTAACAGTAGGACCTCATGTTGTCCCGACGGATGATCATCGGTACTTACGTTTGCAATGATATCTCCAATCATGGCATTTTCCGCCACAACCCCGCTGTATTCGGACTGGCTGAAGTCGGGTGCCAGGCCGACTGTTAACACGGAGACTGAGATGTTAGCCACAGCCTGCGGACACGGCACGTCCGTCGTATTGTCCGACACAAAGAGCTGAGGACGAAAATGACATCCATTGGGAAATAGGAGCACGTAGAATATTAGGCAAGAGTCCATACAAGTAACCTGTAGGCCCTTCATACCTCTATTCGTGTGAAGGGTCAGATTGGGGGGGGGGGGGGTGAATCGCTCTCATGATACAACGTATAAGTGATATCTTATTGTGGAATATGCTTCTCGGCCTATTTCGTCTGGGTCATTTTTTTTTTTTATTGGGGGGGGGGGGACTGCAGATTATGAATGTAATAATGGTAATGAAGGCTAACGCTATTGCTTTTGTGTTTAAAAGTTGTTTTAGCACTAATTTTCACTAGACAACTGCTGAAGTTGTTTTTAACAATGAATTAATCAATTAATCAATGAATTAATCAATTAATCAATGAATGAATCAATGAATCAATCACTGAATGTAAAATTGATTTATGCATACCTATTCCTAACCCCGGCATTTCGAACCTACTGGGATTCAAAACAATCATTTCTTTTCTGTTCATGATTGATACTCACATTCTATTCAAATTTCTTCTAAAGTCTCTGTGCATAAATCGTACCCAGAATAACTAATACATTCAGTATCGGCAGCAGTACCGCCGTTTGTTACTACTAGGGCGGAGTCGAAGTGTGTTGAGTTGAAGGGAAATGATGTTTAACTTACTTGTATTGTGGTGTCTGCTGTGATAGATGACGGATCGCTGAGAGTGATGAAGTAAGACAGAAATCTGCCATTATCAGTCGAGTCGACGAGTGAGAGTTTGACAGCATCGGGTGGGTCTGATGTGAAATTTCCCTCAAAAACCTATGATGATAACAAAATGTGCGATGAAAAGAATTAACACAGGAATTCTAATCATTGAAATTTGTGCTATTCTATTGGATGAATATCAGAACACCAAAATTGCATAAATTGACTTAAGCAATACGTAGAACAAATAACTTCTGAACGAAGTGCGTAATAAACAAAAATAGATGGTTTAACAAGGGGAGAACCACTATTGGAAGAACAGTTTCTTTGGTTTGTGGGTCTCCCTCATTCCTTCATCCGTCCACATTACGTGCTTATATCAAATTAGTCTACCCTACTCCAGCGACCACCTGTCTGTAATCACCACCTGCCTATAGCCGCCATGCGGCTTTCCCTCACAAATAAAACGAGTAGTTAGGAACCTGTGCATTACGACCATCTGCCTAACGCGACCAGCACAGATCAGAGATTTGGTTTCCACTGGTCGACCGAAAAGTGCGGACAACATCCGCTGAGTACATCGAAATACGTCGATGTCTTCAAGAGTTGTTTTTTTCAATTAATTAAAAAAAAATCCAACGATCATTTTTTTTTTCAGTAATGTCTACCCGAACGGTGCCTACGACATAAATTTGTGCCGTCAAACACTAACGGCCCTTACTGAGCCATATTCTGTCAACGGCCACTTTCAGTTCATAACAAATCCAGTGGCCCTTCCAGAGCTCATATAACACTGAGTAAGAAACAGCCCCGTCGAATAAATGTCAAATGCGCTGACAAGTCTGAGACGATTTTAAAAAAGATATACACACTAACATTCAACATTTGAAATGAAATTTGTAATGAAATTACAATCAGTGAAAGATTAACACAAAGGAAAGGACAAGCACACAGTCTGTATGTGAATATTACTTTATGTCAAATAAAACACGAATTCTGGTTTGACAATACTTCGAATGTACCAATGATATCTTTACAGGACAGTATCAAAATGTCAGTGTGGTGGCTTATTATGTATTCTGCTGGTTTTTGTGTTTGTTTGTTTGTTTGTTTGTTTGTTTGCCTATTTCTGTTCATGCAAATAACGTCATATTGATGCATCGTTGTCTACATGGAATCTTTCGGGACATCGACAATTTCAATGAATGACCACCACATTGAACATGCCTACAACGACCACCTTGTGTTTTTACTGTTTGTTAGTTTGTTTGCCTGTTTCTGTTCATGCAAATAACGTCATATTGCTGCATCGTTGTCTACATGGAATCTTTCGGGACATCGACAATTTCAATGAATGACCACCACATTGAACATGCCTACAACGACCACCTGCTTGTAACGACCACATTTAGTGTGTTTCCCTCGAATGGTCGTTGTAGTCAGGGCCCTGACGTACCAAATCCTCGTCCGTCACACCGATCACCAACCGCTCTAGGCTACCAGCCTGGAGTAGGAAGGGGTCGTCAGGCGATATCTCGGCGTTGAATTCGTTCTCGACGAACCTCGGGCATTCGTTCACATCATTGACCGTCACTGTCAGCGTTGCTTCTCCGACCATATTGCAGTTGTCAACTTGAACCGCCTACATATGAAATAAAAACACGACACTTCATAACTCGTTCCATATCGTGGCGGGGCAAAAACAAACAAACAAACAAACAAATAAAACAAACAACAAACAACAAGCAAACAGACAAACAAACAAATAGAAGAACATCAAAAGTACAGACAAAACATTCAGTATCTGTGTCTCATGCATCTTATTCTCAAATGTCGCAGTTGATTACTTCATCTTCTCAAATCAACGTGAGCACTGAAAAGATAATTCGACAGTCTCTTAAAATTCTAAAAGGAATCACCTAAGTGTTGACTTTAAGAAATGCAAATAAATGATATCACATATTATACAGTAAATTCAACGTTAAGAGCGGAATGAAAAATACAAATAAGAAGTGATTTGAATGATTCAAGACGAATCCCTCGAACTGCATGTCTACTATATCAACTTCCTGATACGTCCTCGGCTTGGGACACAAAATGCTTTACAATAACGTCTCAGGAAGAAACCTAGGAAGAAATGTTCAACTAAAAAATGCTATGTCCTTCATGTGCCTTCAGTTATGTATTGAAGTGGGTAAAAACTAGGCAATGACAATATATAGTTAAATAAATCATGATTAAAATTCAAGAGTGAAGTGCCAAGCACAGTCAAGACGGACGAAGATATTGGTGTCCGCAATAGATGGAACAAGAATAAATCATTGCAACTGATTGACAAATTGCCCTATACATTGATGTAAATAAGCACTGATTTGATCAGTGTTTTAGTAGTAGCCATGATAAAAAAATCAAAGGCATATATAGTCGAACAAGATTCGAACCTACGACCTCTTAATCTTCGGACAGGCGTAATCTCCACTAGACCACCAAGCTTTAGCTGGACAGCACAGCAAGTGTTGGTTCTAATCCTTATAGCATGCAGCGGGTACTGCGTAATTATTCAAATTTATGAAATTCTTCTGTCAAGGTGTTTTCATTGCAACTGATTGACAAATTGAACTACATCGACGTAAATAAGCACTGAATTGATCAGTGTTTTAGTAGTCGTAGTGGGTCGTAGGTTAGAATTTGAAGAATAAATCATATTCAAACGATCTTTACTTTGCTAATCACTTTCCTAACACTTTACTCCGCCAGTGTGTTTTACTGCCCTCTTACGGGCAGTGTTTGAGAAGTATGTTAAATTGTTGTTGTACAATCTTCGCCCCTTTCGGCCGGCAGTTTGTGTTGCGTGAGCATAATAAAGTTTGCTTAAACCTTAACTATTGTGACTGGTTATCCATCCCCGAACGATGTTCTTTTAATGGCGTGGTGGCAGCTACATGGGATAAAGTACCCTGCTCTTCCCTCATTACCGATGGATTTTATGCATGATATGGCAGCCAGTTGGTCGGCAAAAACGTGTCGTGATAGGTAGTTATGGTTTGCTCGCATCTGCTGTAGTCCCATACGTAGCCCTTGAATGGCTGTTCCCTTGTCCCCTTTTGAGGCAACGACCTCGCACCCAGGCCCGAGAGAGAGGCCGCCCCTACCAGTATTGTAACCAGAAGTACACAATGTACCAGGTACCTTACCGTGTTTATGATTCTGAGCCAATTCAAATCAAAAGAAATGAAAGCAGAAATGAATGGATGACTGAAGATGATTATGTCGGTCTTGATTATGATGATTTCTGTGACGATTATGATGATGAAAGTTATGACAGTTATGATGAGCCCTTCGGGGACCCTAACCAACCTCGTCCCCATGAGGATCTAGTATTGCATGCTACTCGGTATGATGGCGTCAATCCAAGTTCATGTAGCATTACTCCTCGTCCTGTCCCTATGTGTATGAGTAGTCTTAGTGTTAGTGAGTCCAGTTGTTCTAATGTTAGACATACAGTTCACAGTTGCTCAATATGTCTCGTGGCCAATTGCCCGAACCAGCATCACATCAGTGATTGCTCATTCCTACCAGAGCATGAAAGAGATATCATTACATGTGCTCGCCAAGCGGCGTCCATCCTTGGCTACTCTGATTCCCTGTGTCCATATGACAATTATCTGGATGATTATGAGGAGCTAGAGTCAGAATGTGATACAGATATCGTCTGCTTGTCTGCTAGGGTATGTGTTGCTGATTCAGACAGTACTAGTCTTGGAGATGCAAAGGATATGTCAGATTTAGACAGGTCAATAGGGTTTCAAGACAATTCTTACTGCTATGATCGTGGCTCATCGGAGTCGGATGAGTTCCACTTCCGGGTTGACCAGTCGCCACAGTCTCCAGTAGCTAGTCCCTCAGTGTTGCCTGAAAAGGCCTGTATGTCTCCCTACATTGATCTTGACCATGGCCAACAGAGTGTCCGGGTTACTCTTGTCAGCGGTTCTCCACAGAACTTGATTGGCTATTCAGTGTTTAAGAGTCTTGGAGGTGTTTTAACAGACTCTTCTGAGGCTTATTCAGTTGACCGTTCTTCACCGTATGTAATCATTGGAGGGACTTGCCTTACACTCACAAGAGATGGAAAGGCATTTCTCTTTGAAGGGTTAGTTGTTGACTCTGCGGATGTTTTAGTTGAGGCAGGCATTCCGTTCATAGTGTTACACGACATTACCATCCGTCCCGCGAAGCGCCGCATCACAATTGGTGATGGACCTTCGTACACCTATGGTCCTGATCCTACACCAGAGGCAGATATTCGGCTGTCCCGTACACCTTCAATGTCTCTCAGCCTTCCCCGGAACAACCCACCTTCATCCATCCCTGATGATGTGACCGAACCTTCACCAGCCAGCAACTGTCACCACCAAGGCATAGGCCTACGCCCCTGTTCCCAGGATGCTGAACCTGCACGTCAGTGTCTAGCTCAGTCTGAACTAGCCATCATTCGCACCCCTCAGATGAATGGCACCATCCCTGATGTCACTGATGATGATTCCTGTGATGCCCTAGCCACACCTCGTCATCTCTATGGCTGGCCAGCATGTCAGCCATCTTCAGATGTCAACCAGTGTTCCTTGGACACCTCACCCCCTGATGAGCTTCCTGTGGATGTTCTAAACATCAGTGTTGGTAGCACTACCACTCCTCATCGACACAGTGGCCCCCCGACCATCCTCGCATTATCGAGATCAATGACCCTCCTGGGCGCCCCCCAGATGCATCCAGTGAACCCCGTGCCTTCGCCAATGCCTCCACTCCTGGAGGTACATCTCGCTTTCCACGGGGCGAGAAGATTCCTGCCCGTCGTCTTCATCGTAACACACCTGTGATGTCTCCAACCCCAGACATTGCTCCTCACCCTCAACCAGGTCACTACACGTGCTTGCGTGTAGGACCCCCTCCTGGCCGTCCTCCAGACATTGACTGTTTATCCAGAAGCTGATAACCTCCACTTGTGACCTCGGCTACCGGATGTTTCTGGACTCTGATTTGTGACTTGAATTATGTGTTATATACTACTTCACCTTTATAAGTTTTGTTAAATTCATATATTTGTGTATGTAATAGGATGAACGGACTGTTTTTATTGAAATACCAAAGGATTTTTAAGTTTATGGAATATTTTTTTACCACAATGTATAACGTACGTGTATTAGTGCTTTGAAGTGAGAAACAAACTTGCGATGTATAAGTTTGTGATTCATTATGTTTTCTGCCCAAGGTAATATTGTAAATTTTAGTTGACAAATTATGTTAATTACATTGGAATTTTTTTTGACGAGTGAAGTTGTGTGTGAATCGTGTAGTTCTGCATCTTTTGATATTTACGGCACTCTGAGATTTAAAACTCGTGTTCATTTTTTGTTTGTTTGTTTTTGTGATTGTATGGAATGAATCTATGCATGTATTATTATTATTATTTTTTTTTTGTTTAAGGATATTACAAACTTGATAATACAATGTATTCCTGTTATGGTTTTAAGTGTTTTGCATTGATTCTGATTCAATGTAATGTACAAAAACAGTACATGTATATTGTTATTGGATGCAAGTCCATGTTGTTGTAGTATACATCACGTAAGCAGCCAGGTGACTTGCACATAGCAAGTTGTGCAAATTCGAATTACATGTTTATCTTTTTATATGTATGTAGCATACACATGATAGTTTTGATGGTAACTCAGTAAGTATAAGTCAGCATTTTTATGTTTGTGTTTTTGCCATTCATTTTGCCCAATGTGTATGATTCTTAGAGTCATTTTTTTTTGTGTCTTATGTCAAATACATATTGCACACATGTAGGAGAGGTGAGTTTTTGTTATAAGTATGTATGATGCTCGTTTGATTTTTTTTTTTTTTGTTGCACATGCAAGGGTAGAATATCAGTAACAGGTTTTTTGATAAAGAAAAGATGAATGTATGTATGATGATAATTTGTGATTATATGAAGCCTACATGATATGTATGATAACACATTGTACATAGCACATAGTTTTGATGTACCTCACGTAGTTCATCCTTCCCTTTTTTTTTTCTTTTTTTTTTTGATATGTAGGAATCATGTGTCAGGTCACACTGTATGGAGTGACGTCGATGTAGGATTCCGTTTTTTATGCATGTGTACAAAGCAGTTCATATAGTGATACACTTTAAGGACAAAATATGGTTCGGAAGTTTGAGTATGTTTTCAAAAGTATAATACAGGTGTATTTGATCTCTGTTTATTTCTGAGAATTTGTTTTCATATGCAACATTTTTTTTTACTGAACGTATCGTTTTCAGTTGTTTTGTTTGGTATATGCCAAAGTGTTGTACATTTTGGAGTAATAACTCACATGATAAGTTGATGATGACACTAAGGTTTTGATATTGTTACATCAGGTGGGTGATTATTCTCAGCGGTTTTCATATTACTCATACCGATTTGAATACGTGTATCAGGTACGACATGTACATGTCTTATAATGCATACACACCATTGTTGTTTCCATGCCACCCATATACTGTTTACCTAACCTGTAATGTGTTTAATGTTTTAATTTGATTGATCTAGGGATTTTTGTTTTTGTCCTTTTGGGGCCTATAGTTGGTCATCTATTTGGTTCTGACAGCATTGTGTTTCTTTGGGGGACTGTAAAGGAAAGACAGCTATGGTGTGGTGTTTATGTACTGTTGTTTCACATTCCATCAGAAGAAAAGTGATTACAGCTGTATGTTATTCATGTACAGTGTTTGATAGTGTTGTAACAAAAGAGCGAATGAGAATGTGGAGGTCATGGTACTTATGTACAATAGTAATATTTCATGTTGTGAGAAAAGGATAGAATGTGAGTGAGTTAGGTATGTATTTGATAGTTGATATTGTGAAATATTTTCTGGTTTTTACAGCGTAAGGTAGTTGATTTTGCAGTTGTATTTAGTGTTACTTTTATAATTGGTAGAAAGCACATGAAGGCACATGTCAAGCGTAGATTGTTACGCTTGTATGCACAGGATTCTGACTGTTGCTCCAATGAGTTGGTATACATGTATGTACTGCATAGCAGTGCTGATTACAGCTAATGTAAAATTAATGTTTTATATTAGTTAGTTGTTAGTCAGTTCATACACGCTTTTGGAGACATTGTGTCTATATCGGGATAGTGTATGTGTTAATGTTATCACATCATTGAGTGTTCGTAATGTGGTCTACCTATCCATGCAATTAGTCGGAAGTTTGATTGGCTTAATTCCACACACATTCCTGGCATATAGAATGTGCGTGATTATTCGAATGTGTTTTCCTTTCTGATATGTAGAAGAAGACAGAAAGAAGAAAGTGATTGCGCCAGTGTGTTTTACTGCCCTCTTACGGGCAGTGTTTGAGAAGTATGTTAAATTGTTGTTGTACAATTTTTGCCCCTTTCGGCCGGCAGTTTGTGTTGCGTGAGCGTAATAAAGTTTGCTTAAACCTTAACTATTGTGACTGGTTATCCATCCCCGAACGATGTTCTTTTAATGGCGCTCTTGCCTTCACTCCACTGATCTGTCAATTCAGAGATAATTCTTTCAGGTTATTATTGGTTCATCTCATTAAGACCGTTATTTTGGTTTAACTTGCGTTTTGACGTTAGTGGAATTAACGGACGGAATATCATGACATCATTAAGACAAATGTGTTGTGTCTGCTCAGCCATATTGAGTCAAGTTACGGCACCAACGATTCTTGGGGCTGACGTCCACTGGGGCGCGGACAAGCCAAGGAAGGGTTTCTGAAGCAAATTCTGTAATTTCGGCATCCTGTCCGCGTCGGATGCGGAAAAATTGTGACAATCGGCTTGTACTGGGACATTCTTAGGAATGTCCGCCGACTGTCCGGGGACTGACTGCGGACATTCCTAGAAGTGTCCTAGGAGTCACTCCGGAAGAGCGCAAAATACCTCCGAACATGCTAATCGTAGCTGGGCAGCGCGAAAACATTTAGGATTACACCAGGAATGATTAAAATCATGAACGAGGACAATCAGGATGACCTGCGGACAACAAAAGTCAGATATGTGCACAATATGAGGAAATAGGGCGAGGTTATAAATTGGGAGCCGACTTTCGATTTTTTTTTTCCCTCTCATTTGACTGCTAGCCAGACAGTGTCTGTGTCTGTTGGGTGATGGTTGTGTTTCCAAAATCCTCTGCAAATCTCACTCAATTTTTATTAGAAATGTTTACTTTGTGTTTTCAAAAACAAGCTTACCAAAAGCTGATATGCATGTGAGCATGTTCAAACCATATTGTTGGATTTTCTGATTTGCATTGTGGAAATCTGGACATTATTTTAGCTTCTCAGCACTACTCACACAGTGTCAACTCAGCTTATTGGAATGGATACATCAGCCCAACGTGCTGCCTTATATGTTGGTTCAAACTGACACCCACCTGCTTGCACCAGTGTCAGTGAGCTTCTTCAGTTCAAGCTTCCTCCCTCGCTTCTATGATGTTCATGAATGTGACGGCAAGTCTGAGCACAAATCAATCTTGACTCCAAGTAGAAAGCTGCTATACTTATGACAAGTGTTATTCTGGTTGACTTGTTGACTTATTTTTGACTGGCTTTCAGACTGGACTTCAGGTCTGAATAGTGCATGTTCATCCCCAGTCAATATATAGGTGTGCGGTATACGTGTAGAGTATGGTACTGTATATGCTGTACTACTACATACTGTACTATCAATATAATACAGTACACTACCAGGTACTATTTGTACCTTACTCACTACTGCTGCCTCTTAAAGTACTACAGTTTGTTATTTAATAGTTTACCACTCTATAATAATTGAGTCTGGTACACCACTTCTTACATGCTGCATGGTACTTCCCACAGCATGGGTAGACATCCTCCCTCAGTCATGACCTTATGGTCACATCCCGTCACCGTGGTCTTCTTCCTTATTTTTACCACAAGCCTACTGCTTGTAAAGCCAGTCTACCAGCAAGAACATGTGCTGGGATTTCTTTCGCCCGATGCCTCAAACATTTCTCTCTGCCCACGAGCACATGTGCTACTTACATGTACATGCAAAGCAAGCACGTCGCTCCTTTTTCAAGCATACCAGAAGAGCAGATATTCAATTGGAGTGCTCAACTTACATTTTACAAGTGTTAGTCATCTCGCTTTCCTTCTACTCCTGAGTGGCCAAGTTGAGCCAAATCCAGGACCTACAGAGACTTTCCCATGTGCTATTTGTACAGTGAATGTCACGGACAGTGACCACGCACTTCTTTGTGACAATTGCAACACGTGGTGCCATATAGCATGCACTGGCGTTTCTGAGCAATCATATGAAGTCCTCTCAAGACTCAACAGCTTTTCGTGGGTCTGTGTCAAATGTCATAGTATCAACGTGGAATCATCAACTTCCTTTAGCAAATCAAACCTCTCTACAAGCAATCGATTTGAATCACTGAACATTAGTGACCCAACCAGTGATGTTCAAAACCATCAGACATCCACACCAACCTCCAGGTCACATGGTTGTGCAATAAGGCTACCACCACGCCCAAGCTTCTTACATATAAAAACCGTAGGAAGATCTTAAAGGGTATCATTATCAACTGCAATGGTCTTAAAAGCCATGCGAAGTACTCCCAATTTCAAGCGACAATTTATCACCACAAACCAGACGTGATTCTTGGATGCGAGTCAAAGCTTGATGAAGAAACTCCTACATACAGTGTCTTCCCTTGTAACTACACAGTATTCCGGAAGGATCGCAGTGAACATGGGGGTGGAGTCTTTGTGGCGGTGCACGAGTCTCTCATATTATCTACGTGTCCTGAGTTTGAATGCACATTCATCGCCCTGGTGTGGCCAAGCAACTGTCAAGCCTCAACCCATCCAAAGCCTCTGGACCAGATGAACTACTACCTAAGTTTCTCAAGATTGTAGCTGATGAAATTTCCCCTGCCCTTGATTTCTTATTTCAACAAAGCTACAACTCTGGCACTGTTCCAGTGGAATGGAAGTATGCCTTAGTGGCACCCATACACAAGTCCGGTGATAAGTGCAATCCAGGCAATAACAGGCCAATCTTCCTGACTTGTATCTGCAGCAAGGTGATGGAGCACATAGTGCTCAGCCATATCTCAAAACATGTAGCTGCCAACAACATCTTGGTAGATGAACAACATGGGTTTAGGCAGAAATTGTCCACCACCACCCAACTCATCTCTGCCACCCATGACTGGACACACACCTTGCAATGCAGAGGCCAAACAGATGTCATCTTCCTCGATCTTCAGAAAGCCTTTGACCGGGTACCTCATCATCATCTACAGACCAAACTGGAATGTTATGGCATAAAAGGAGACACACTGCATTGGACCATGTCCCTGCTTTCCAACAGGCAGTAAGCAGTTGTTGTCAAGGGATCCCGCTCGTCTTGGATGCCTGTGACATCTGGGGTACCTCAAGGATCGGTTATCGGCCCAGCCCTCTTTCTGCTGTATATAAATGACATCACCACAAATATAAAGTCCAAGATGCGCCTCTTCACAGATGACAGTGTGATCTACACAGAAATCCAAACCATGAATGACGTCGCCATCCTTCAGCAAGACCTTCAAACCCTGTCAGACTGGTCAACAAAATGGTTTATGGCATTTAATGTTGAAAAGTGTGCTTCCCTCGCCATCACAAGGAAGAGAAGCCCAATTGAGCACAACTACAAAGTCCAAGATGCGCCTCTTCGCAGATGACAGTGTGATCTACAGAGAAATCCAAACCATGAATGACGTCGCCATCCTTCAGCAAGACCTTCAAACCCTGTCAGACTGGTCAACAAAATGGTTTATGGCATTTAATGTTGAAAAGTGTGCTTCCCTCACCATCACAAGGAAGAGAAGTTCCATTGAGCACAACTACAACCTTTGCAATGAGTCTGTACCCAGGGTCGACAAATACAAGTACCTCGGAGTCACCATATCTAAGGACCTGCGATGGAACACACACTGTCAACTCGTACAAGGCAAAGCTAGCAAAACCCTTGGGCTGATAAAGAGAACCCTGTCATCGTGTTCCAAAGCTGTAAAATCCAAAGCATACATGAGCCTTGTCCGACCACAGCTGGAGTACGCTTCTGAAGCCTGGAATCCCTACACTTCCAGTACTGCCGAAGGCTTAGAAAGCGTCTAGAAAGCAGCTGCTCGCTTTGTCACCTGCGACTACAAAAGATCCACCTCGGCTTCAGAGCTTGTTTCCAGTCTGGGATGGGATCAACTGCACACACGTCGTCTCCATGCACAGAGCACCATGTTCTATAGAATACATCACCAGGTAGTCAACATCCATCTTCCTCACTTCATAACCCAAGCTCCATATGTCAGCAGAAGAGATCATGTGCTCCAGCTTACCGTCCCCATAGCATCAATTGATTCATATAAATTCTCATTTTATCCCCGAACCACTCGCATCTGGAACAAGTTACCAACCATGGCAGTTACTGCCCCAACAGTAGTTGCCTTCCAGGAGGCTGCCCTTCCTGTCATCAGAGGGCTGAAACCTCCTGTGGGTTCCTTGTTGCTGTAAATCTTACAGAATTTTTTGTGTGCACATCACTATTTTTATTGTAAATATACTACGACTGCACCATCACCCATTGTCACAGCACATCCCATCCCAGTTTAGTTCGGAAAGAGCTGCTTCAGGGATTATCTCATCAAGGTTCAAGGTTCAAGCCCTCATGGAGGTCACACCAACCGAAATTCGCTTTGCCCTATTGCTTCAAATACTAGCCGTGAGAGGTGCTGAGTAGCATTGGCCCTGGTCCCCTTTGAATGTGCTAGTATGGTCATTACCAAACAAGTTGACATTTATTTTCAAGTTTATAACATAGTACTTTGACATAAGTATGTATAAATATATATGTAAAGATTTTGACCTAGTGCCACTTTTGTGGGGTTTGAGTTGGGCTGTCACATTTAAAGCGAGCAAACGATGCATAATGTATATGGTGTAATGTCAAGTATTAAAAATCCCTCAAATGAAAATGATTTCTGAAAAGAACGCAACAAACATACTGACAAAAAACAAAGTTTACTCGGAGCGGAGAGTAATGCTTCCTATTTTTTCTAGTTACTGTTGGGGCAAATCCTCTGCCTTCTGCTTTGCTTTCTTCATTTGGGACTGGGAAATGCTGATATTTACCTGTTCCTATTCAGTGGAAGAGAGGTTTGGCTGTGGGGCTTGCATGGGGACCTCGCCTCCCTTATTGGTCTTTTTTTTTTTTTTTTGCGTCTCATTGACATGCTGCATCGCTCGTGGAACGTGTTGACTCTTTCATGTCTTGATCACAAAATGTCCGCATCGGCTTCGGACACTTGCATATATAGATTCGCATCGGCTCCGCTCTGTCCTAAAAACATTCCTGGTGTCTTCCGCTTTCATTCGCGAAACATCCCCACATCGCGGGATTCTTTCAGGAGCGTTTGCGGAATGAGCGGAAGGGTTACGGACAGGCGGGATGTCCTGACGATGTCCTCAGGACAGGTTGCCGATGGTTTCAGGAAGTTAATTTCCGCGTCCGAATGTTGGTCTCGATCAAAATTTTCTCTCTCCCGAAGGAGCGGAAACGCCCGGACATGTTTAGGACACTGAACGCACTCTTTCAAGAACGTGCGGAGAGGTTGCCGAACGAGTGCGGAATACCAAATTTGCTTTCCGGGTCTTGTCCGCGTCTTGTCCGCGCCCTAGTGGACGCCTGGTCTTACAATTATTCTCAGCATTGTCACTAGCTGTACGGAACATGCTACCCAGAATGCAATGCAAATGGTTTACCTGTATCGTAATGTAGCAGGCGGTGAGGGCGTTTTCATAGTCCAGTTCCCGTAATAGACTTATGCTGCCAGTTAGACTGTCTATGGCGAAGAACTCCGCGCAACCCCAGTCACCGCTTTGCCCTATAGTCGAATGAGATGGAATCGATAAAAAAAAAAAAATCGTTGCTCTTTTCATCTAGGAACGAGAAAAAAATATTTACAAGGAATTTAGCCTACATCGTGTCAATTCTTTATGGAAACATAAACACAGGTGAAGCCATGCAATTATTACAATACCATCAATGTCAGCATCTGTGGAAGGTATAAGAACAGTCAATGGCAACCGCCAACATTTGCTTACAAATAAGATCCCTGTCACTTTTACGACGCGAAATCAATACATATGAAGACACATTATATTTATATAATACGATATTTATCTTTTTTCTACTGAATGCGTCAAGGGGGTATATATGTGTTCGTTGTCAGAATCCTGGTTGGATGTATGATGTAGTTTGATGAAAAAGAATTGTTTAATTTTTTTATATGCTCATGCAGTGCAGAAAATTAGAAGACTTCCCTGGCTTGTTTCTTGTCTAATTCTTTGAAAAGAATGTTTCAGTTTATTTTGATAGAATTCTGAGAGGAAGTACTTACGTTTATAACATACTCACCTCTGAAACTATAACTGACGTTAGACTTTATTGTTAGATCTTGGTCAAAGGCGTACACAGTCAATTCTTCCATCCCTGACGTTCTTTCACTAATGTTGATTTTGTAGAATTCGTTTTCAAACTTGGGTGGCATATCGTCCTGATCTTCAACATACACGATGACGACGGCCGTATTGTTTAAAGTGACGTTGCCTGGGTCCGCACAGTTATCCTGCACGTATTTGAATAAAAGTGGTTTACGCAGCTCGGGTGAAGTCACCGATATAGGTTCCATTGAAATGGTCTTTAGTTTCGACTGGTTTATTTGTATCTATATATCTCTATTTTTTTACCATAGTGTCCTATAATCGATATAAAGCATCGACATTAACTTTTTCGTTTAGTGGCCTGAAAAAACAAAGAAAAAGATACAACTGTAATAATTTGATAAAACGTTAAGATGATTGTGTACAACAAACCATACTTTTACAACAACAAAAAATAAAGGTAGGACAAAGTGCGTTAAATGCCACGTCTTGTGATTTAAGGAAATAATTTGATAAGATATCAAAATAATCATTAGACATTGAAAATGCCGAATGTCACCCAACATCCGGCGGGGGGGGGGGGGGGGGGGAGGTGGGTGCTGGAGGAAATTTATGACATTGCTCTGATACTTCTCTCAGACAATTAATGCTACGCGACATTTGTTCCGTCAGCAATTTCTCCACCGGTATTTTCAGTTCAGCTCAGTTTATTTCTGCATTCCGTTTTCACTAAATGTGTAGCATAATTTGACGATAGGTCATAAATCGAATGAATTGTTCCATCGCATTATTACAGATTGTGGGATACTACTGTATGAAGAAAACATACAGATAAAGAAATACAATAATGTCAAATTAAATGTAAATTGAACGTTACGTAACAGTTCAAATTGGGTGTACAGAATATTTATAGGCCTACACAGTAACATATAAAATGGAGGGGACCATCTTCTTAGGCAGAGGTTTGACTAGGAAGATAAACTCGCAACACAATATTAAGCAAATAATCAACGTTGGTGAAGGTGATGGGACAAACTATCACTGGATGTAGCTATCTTTCCGAAGCGCAGCTGAGGAAAGGAAGCGTACACATTCAGATCGCCGAAGAAGTGATAGTGATGGGGAGGAGAAAAATCTCTTTGGTATTTTCCTGTCTTTTGCAGTTAAGCGTCTTTGGTATCAACCATCAACTCGGACCATAACGCGAAGCGCTACAGGCCGCTCCCATTATAGTACAACACTGTACAATCCAGAGGGACAATTCGTCCCGCCGTCAAAGCGAGGCAGAGTTGTCCCCGAGTCCGAGTTTAGCCTGACCCGGTGTGGTAGGAGATAATGTCCGTCCGGAGAAACACTCCGGGGGACCTTATTTCCGGGTTCGAATTTAGGAAATAGTATCCTAGGACCAAATATCCGTTTCGCAAGGACCTAATCGCCGCTGAGGGGGGATCGAATCGCCGGGTTTATACGAAGAAGCCTATTCCGGGGACCACATCGCCGCTGAGGGGGGTCGAATGGGCGGGTTTATACGCAAATTCGGGGGGACCAAATCGCCGCCGAGAAAGGACTGGATCGGTGGGTTGAGAAGAACAAGCCTACTACTGTTGTATTCGGTAACATCAACTATGCAAGGGACAAAATCAGCAGGTCAGAAGGATGATTTGCCGCTGAGGGGTTGTTGTTTGATTTGTTTAGTGGATTCAAGTTGATCGAAGAAATACTTACTATTCCATAATAGTTCCTTCATAGTGGGGTTATTGACAAATGTGATTCCTAGCAGTACTTTAGAGTTAATGTTGGGAATTGGGCTCTTTTGGCATAGAGTTAGGTACGCTGAATCATAACAAACAAACCCACAAACAAGTATAATTCTCAGTGAAAGACCAATAATTGGCATTAAAAAATGGCTACCAAATCATCACCTTTCCTCCCATTCTTGCAGTCTATCAGCTGTTCATAAAGTCTCGACAGAAATGACAAGATAACACTAATAACATCCACTAACAAGAAGGTGACCAGGGGCCGCAGAAAAGAAGTTGATACTATTCCATCCTTTGTTGTATTATCTCACAATAAAGGCCTGTTGTATATAGTCTCATATTCTACAATGTTATATTTACCTCATTCTCTGTTGCCTGAGATATTGAAATGTACATCACTATGTTTTTGTCGAAAGACGAAATAAACTTTGAAATGAATTGAATCCATAATATTTATTAACATGCAAATTATGGGCAAAATATTCAAAGTAGGTACTGCCATGTAGCAACCTAGACATATAAGGACAGTATATATATCATATTGCCCATGTATGTTTTCACTATTTTTATTCATTTATTTTTTGCACTTCATCGTATAGGGAACAAACTTATTATGGTGTTTTCATGCATAGTCATAAGAAGATCAGGTATAGAAGTCAACGAAGTAGGAAATTAATAACACTTAGTAAAGCATTTATGATAATAATAGGTTTCACTTCTCAGCTTGAGAATGATGAGTTCCTAATATGGTATGACATCTTTAACCACATAATCTGGACGAATCAGATCATGAACAAAAGATTATTCAATTCAATTTAATTCAATTCAGTTATTTTCATTCCTTTTCCAACAGAACATAACACAGAATAAATCAGGAATTACATCATGAATATAAACATTCGCCTCTGCAAGAGATGAAATTATACAGATAAACATAAGAATGCATACTGGCAAATATGCAAAGTTTTGTTTTAGTTAAGAAAAAAAAAAAGAATTAAGAGGTCCACTAAAAAGCAAGCTTGTATACTGTGAACTACTCAAAAAAAAAATCTTATGAATTACTTATTTACAAATACTTATCACAAATATAATTTACGACAGGACGGAACAAAACAGGAGAAACACAACACCATTTGACAAAATTGATGGAAAGAACGGAAGGAAAAAAAGAAAAAAAAGAGAATGCCTATACACGCTGAACAAGGGAAATGAAACAGGGAAATGGGGTGCTTCAGAGAGCTGGTGCTGCACACAGCTGTGCAAGTATTATAATGGCTAATTCATCACGAAATAATGAATTCAGTGACTGATTGATTGATGGATGTATAATGAACCCTGAGGTTGATGAGACCTAGCTAATAAAAAAAAAAGGATATCAGAGAGGATTTGACAGAAAGAATTTCAACTTGCACTTAAAATAATACAAAGATGAAGAATTTTTCATTTCACAGCTTAAGGAATTCCAAAATCTGGGACCAGTGTATAAATAAATGTATTCTGAGCCAATAAAGTTCTCAGGAGGGGTAAATGAAACTCATTAGATTGCCTAGTGGGATATTTATGGGGGGAAAATGGTTCCGTGGCAACATTAAATTGAAAATATTGGAAAGTGCATTTGCGTTGTAATCAAACATAAAACTGACCAAGATGAAAAAAAAGTACAAATCTTTGATTTTCAAAATCTTATATTTAGTAAATAATGGATCAGAGTGAGAACGTGGCGGGACGCCACAAAATGATAATACAAAGTGGGTTTTGTTTTTTTGGTAACAATAGTTTATCTAGTAAAGTTTGATTGGCACTACCCCATGCTAGGAGTCCGTAATAAAGATAAGGTAAAATTATAGGAAATACAACGGCAACAAACAGGATAATGTAATATGAAACTTGAGTCTATTAATGATACCAATTTTACTCGATATTATTGTAGTAATGTCAATAATATGCGGCCTCCATGAAAGTTTATCGTCGACCGTGATACGTGCAGAGTCATTAGAAATTATATATGTGCGTAAAGCTTCTATGAAATTGCTAAAAAGCATATACTCAGTTTTCTGTAGATTAAGTGATAATTCATTAGCTCTTATATCCACTGAGTTACTTTTTCTTCCATTCGGAATTAACGATCCGTACGAGAGTATCTGGATTTTGGTGAGAAAAGAATATATTTGAATCATCAGCAAAGAGTATAAATGAGAGTATGTCACATGATTTGCAAAAGTCAGTAATGTAAATAACAAAAAGTAAAGGTCCTATAACAAGCTATACTCTGTGGGACGCCACTGAATCCTATAATAGACTTGAGTTGTTCTCGTTCAGAGTTACGTATTGTTTTCGATTTTGCAGGTAATTCCTAAACCACTCCAAGGCCTTCCCCCGTATTCCATAATGAGACAATTTGTAAAGTAAAATGTCATGATTAATTGTATCGAAGGCCTTGGAGAAGTTCAGGAAGATACCAATAAGATGAGAATGATTATCAATTATAGTATGCGCGGTGTGGTCAATAAACTTCAAATGGGCATGAACGGTGCTGTGTTTCTGATGAAACCCAAATTGAGAATTTGTAAAAACATTATGAAATGAAGAAAATTCATTGTTCGTGTAAATATTATAAACCTAAGACCCTAAGAATATGAACCTAACCAGGGAGGCGTCTCACCTCCCTGACCTAACTATTATAGTGTTGATGAAGAAGTGAATATGAAGAGTTTGTTTGCAAAAACCGATAAGTCCATATTTGCCAAATGGAGATATTTGCGATTAATGGTCAAGAAAAATAAAGAGAATAAGAAAAATTTTGCTTCTTTTGACCATAACTTTAAAAATGTACCTTTATATGTAGTGACCGATGTATCATTTAAAAGGTATTATTTTGTACTTTATGACAGAGACCGTACTTCAAAATCTTCAAAAATGGACTTATCGGTTTTTGCGAACAAACTCTTCATTATGTACAACATGCATCTTATTCACTTCTGCCCTTGATAAGTTGGCACCTGAGAAACGGCTAAAGGTTGCAATGCACCCCAACGCTTTATGGTACCATACCCGAGAAATAGCTCGAGCAAATCTTCGCAGACAATTAAAAAGAAATTTAAGGTCCACAAAACGTGAATTTCACAAGCAGATATAATGTAATCAAAAGCAATATGTAAATGCCTTCATTTGGTCTGCTTCGTCAAATTACCATTCAAAAGTATTACGGATTGTGGGGAAAGACACAAAGAAACTGTATAAAGCTGTTATTGCTTAACTTCACAGAAAACACCGATCTCCTTTACCAAAATATCTCACTCATGGTGATCAGACTGAGCTTGAAAACTGTTTTAATCAACATTTTGTTAATAAAATCCTGGCAATTCAACAGTGTTTCCAAACTTTCATTTCACAGTCAGATGACATTGTCTCTGAGACCAAGTAAGAATTGAGTGAGTTACAGTATGTCACTATAAATGAGAAAGAGCATTAACTTATCAATTAAGAACTCACCAAACAAATCATTTGAACTCAATACAATCCCAACAGATTTGGTAAAGAACATGTAGCACAGTTTTGGTAATATACCCGTTATCATAAGAATCACACATGCTAGCCTGAGATAAGGTGTATTCCCACAGGATTGTAAAAGAGTTGTTATTAATCAAACTTTCAAAAACAACAACAGGTTTGGACTACCGTCTAATCACACATTTATTCTTTTTGAGTAAACTGCTTGAAAGGGTTGTTTTCTCAGAATTGACTACTATACTGCAAGATTGTTTTTTTGTATCCATTTAGATCTGCTTACAATTTGGCCTGGTCGAATGATGTGGAAACACTGTTAGTCAATTTAATAATAATAATAATAATAATAAATCATTTATTAAGCGCAGAAACTATGTCTATATATTCTACTGCGCTTCAAGAGCTCTTAAATTCCTATGTTGCACAATGCTGCATGGGAAGTACAAAAAAGAAATAAGCCCATGCTAAAACAAAAAAGTTTTCACTTTTGATTTAAAACTATTTAAAGTCTGACATTTCCGAATGTCTAATGGTAATCTATTCCACAACCTAGGGGCTGCACAAAAAAAATGATCGGTCACCTAAGGTAACTTTTGTTTTGATTTGGGGTATCTGCAATGTCAATCTATCATTTGTACTTCGGAGATTATGGCTATGAGTCTGAGATTTAAAGTTCAATAATTCACTGATATAACCAGGTGCCTGACCATATTTAACATACATTTTTGTGCTCAGAGAATTGGATAATGGGAATAATCACTGCTGCATGCTTGATATGAGCTCAGCTCATGGCACAGTAAATCATGCTATTTAGACTCAAAGGTTGAAATATTTGGGTATCGAGGGAACCGTCCTTGATAAATCCCATTTCTCTGAAAGATCTCAGTGGTATGTCAGAATCAAATTTGTTATTTCACCCCTGGTCATAAAGCTAAGTATCCTGCACAAGTTTGGCAATGTTTGGTGTACCAAAGGGTATTGTTGCAGGCATAGGCGCCGGAAGTGGGGGGGCAGGGGGGGCGGCCGCCCCCCCAATCCAAAAAGTGGGGGGGGCAAAACGCATTTTTGCCCCCCCCAAAAAGCCCCCCTCCAAAAAAAATGAATAAATAAACAAATAAATAAAAATAGATAGAATAAGAAAGATATGTATATAAATGAATAAACGCGAAAAAAACATAGCTACAAACGGCAGTTTTTGGACTGTAAAATGTCAAAATTTCCAAGCTCGCTCGCTCCGCTCGCTCGCATTCAATCGCTATGCCATTCTCCTGATGTTGCTGCCAGTAATTGCCAGCAGTTGCGCCTGGGCCGCCCCCCCCCCCCCCCCTTTAATTTCCAAAGCGAAAAAACAAATATAGCTACAAACGGCAGTTTGGGGACTGTAAAATGTCAAAATTAATCGTCAAATTTATTCGTTATGCCATTTTCCTAACGTTGCAGCCAGTAATTGCCAGCAGTTGAGGCCGGTGCGCCTCCACCTTAATTTCCAAAGCGAAAAACATAGCTACAACGGCAGTTTTTGGACTGTAGAATGTCAAAATTTTCAAGCTCGCTCGCTTCGCTTGCTCGCATTGAATCATTATGCCATTCTCCTAATGTTGCTGCCAGTAATTGCCGGCAGTTGCGCCCGATGCGCCCCCATTAATTTCCAAAGCGAAAGATATAGCTACAAACGCCAGTTTTGGGACTGTAGAATGTCAAAATTTTCAAGCTCGCTCGCTTCGCTCGCTCGCATTGAATGGTTATGCCATTCTCCTAATGTTGCTGCCAGTAATTGCCAGCAGTTGCGCCCGATGCGCCCCCATTAATTTCTAAAGCGAAAGTTATAGCTACAAACGCCAGTTTTGGGACTGTAGAATGTCAAAATTTTCAAGCTCGCTCGCTTCGCTCGCACGCATTGAATGGTTATGCCATTCTCCTAATGTTGCCGCCAGTAATTGCCAGCAGTTGCGCCCGATACCCCCCTTAATTTCCAAAGCGAAAGATATAGCAACAAACGGCAGTTTTTGGACTGTAAAATGTCAAAATTTTCAAGCTCTCTCGCTCCGCTCGCTCGCATTTTATTGTTATGCAATTCTCCTGATGTTGCTGACAGTACAGTATATAAGTTGTGGTTTCACACCGTCATTCCATAATCCATGTAAGGAAAACTTACAATGTTCCTCAATGACTGCGTTGTTGAATGTATCACATTCCGTAATGTATTGTAGTCCCATTATTGCGCACGCTTTTCCACAAGGTGCCCACCCCCAATGTTTCGACCCATCGTACGCCACTTTATATGCATGCACACACACACACACACACACACACACACACACACACACATATATATATATATATATACATATATATATATATAGATGTGTGTGTGTGTGTGCGTGTGTGTGTGTGTGTATGTGTATATTGTGTAACATATTATGTACAATGTGTACATTGTGTAACATATGTATGGTCTATAGTGAGCCCCCTCCACTATTTGCCCCCCCAATCCAAAACTGCTTCCGGCGCGCCTGGTTGCAGGCCCGCTATTCTTTTTACTTGTGCGCAGTAAATCAGTAAAGTATATTTCGCAAACATTGTATTAGTTATCATTGTTATGCAGATGATATAAAACTCTTTGTGTCTTTAAACCTACTACGTTTACCGTGTCATCCGCCATTGCAAAACTTGAAGAATGTTTCCAAGACCTGAAAACCTCGTTTACATCCAATGACCTTAAGCTGACTAATGGTAAAGCTTAATTTTTCTTATTAGATTCAGATAACATGCTAAGTAAGAACGACTATCAATGATGCCATATATGTTCACACTGGTAGCAATTTTACATCATTCCATCAAAAACAGTCCGTTGTATAGGTGTTATAAGGGTCCAGGAAATGTCTTTTCGAAATAAAATTATGATTCAAGTTCAGCGGAGTATCAGATATCATGCAGTTGCATAATTTAAGTTTCGTAAGAAAGATTTTCTCTAAATCCGCAGCTTGAATGCTTCTTTCTTTCTTTTTTTCTTTTTATATTTTCTCGTTCGGGTTTTTTCGAATTCGCTGCTATGTAATCTCCTCAGAGAGATGTTACAAAACTTCAACAATACCAAAATTATGCCTACCGCCTGTTAAATTTTACTAAAAAGTTTGATTACATATATATCATCAATCTTCCGTTCTTTACGTTGAAAAAAAAAAAAAAACATTTTTAAGATTCTGTTATTAGTACATCATTCAGTTCACTCTCTTTCCCCGCATACTTGCAAGACTATACGATTCCCATAATACACATTGAAGCAGAGACGAAGCCTATACGTTCTTCATGTGAGATGCACTGTCCATTCTAGTACCAAGAAATAAACATGGATGGGGATCGCTCTCTCTCTCTCTCTCTCTCTCAGTTATAGGATCATGCAAACTGTAGAATCAGTAACATATTCCACTGCGCCAACTTTCATCTACAGGAACATTCAGATCTGAACTAAAGACGTATTATATGTTCCTCGCACATTGAGGATTACATATAACTGCAATTCATAATAAATAGACAAATGTGTTCTTTATCAGGGGTTATGTGAGCACCAGTAAATAACACAGAAACATACTCAAGTGATACAACGTGTATACATACTATACTGTAATAGGACGATTTTCATGCCCTGCAAAAATAGGAATGTGTGGGACTGAGTGTTATGTAGAACGTAGCAATTTAGTCACCACGTAAGTCTGTAATCAAACACTAATATTCGGTTATGAAGTGTAATTTTGTTATCCCAATCACATCAGAATTCCCACTCAACTATCAATAGATACAGTCATGGACATCGAACAGACAACACTTGATCTGTAGAGTTAAAATGATTAAATTTCGACCCAATGTCCTGTACTGTCGCAGTACATAATCGGCTGCTGGCGCTATCGCTGCTGGCAGATTTACTGTGTGGGAGTAGGGACACTATTTCCTGACAGTGTTGAAAAGACCTAGGACCATATCGCCGGTTGAAATCAGGATATTACATCCTAAGACATCAAATCCTGAAATCTGACACGGAGATTTGGTCCCCCGGAGTGTTTCTCCAGGGGGGACATAATCGCCTACTACACCGGATCTGGTGAGTTCTGAGACTGCGACTCCGGCGAACCTTTTTGGCTATTATTTCGCATTTTCGTCGTTAACCATCGAATACATTGTTATTACAGCGTTATTCGACACATTTCTTAGGCATCTTTTGCAGGAGTACCAGAACTATAATGTTTTGGCTTAAAAGAAAACTGTACTGACATTTTCTAATTGTCTGATAATTCTAATCTACATTTTTTGATGCCTACAACTGGAAAGAGAGGATTCTAAAACCCAGGATAAGCCTGTAATGATTTTTTGAAAAAAAAAAATGAAAACGAGCAAGCCAAGGATCGATCCACACAATTTGGCATACATCACAGGTGCCACCCTCCGACTTTTTAGCAAAACGAATTACACATGTCAATTTACTGATGAAATCTCACATGAAGTACTGCAAAAACTGTTATTTAATAAAATTGCATTATGGAGCTGAAATAAACATGTCAAACAATATTAATTAATTTTTAAAAGGAATCTCTTCAAAAGATTTTTATTTAGATAAAATTTGTGGGGAATATTCCAGATATGCAAAATGAAATTGACATCATTGTCCGAACGTGCTGCCCATAGAAAACTGTGTGTAAGAAACGTTGCACTAATGCATTGATGATGAGCGATAATGGTTCGACAGTTCAAACTTATCTAACGAAGATGAGGACTGAGTGATGGTCAACGGCAATCACGGCTTACGCCTAGTTAGAAGAAAACGGCACCCAGTACACATAGACTCTAGACTAGAACTAGGACTAGGACTAGTGAGCAGTCAAGGACCGAGTAGATTCTAACGTTACGTGGTGTACCCAGTTCAAGTCTTGATGAGTAGGCCCCAAAGAGATTATACCTATAGAGTAAGTAGTCGCCATACGCGTGCGTACAAATAGTGCGTCCAAAATTGAAGAGGGAGCGCACACTCAGCTCCTGGCACTGGATCTAAGTCTACGTTCAAGTCATATCTTCTCATATCATATCTGGAATTATATGTTATTCTTCATTACACATTTTCATTCTCAGAATCACAATGTGGTTAATTGTTTAAATATTAGTTTCTACGATGATATCATATCATTTTGAACCATTTGGTAGAGTCAAGACCTTTTTGTTGTTCGCAAAATAAATAGTGGGAACTTGGATGTAGACTAGACAGTACTTGAGCATTATGACGTTTGTTTCGCGTACATTCCCACTCACGCCATAAAATCAAACAACATCAGCACCATTATGACGCTTAAGCATGACCATTGTGACGTTACAATAAAACAACGCAAGGTCACTGCGCCGAATATTCAAGTCGAGCGCATTAAACAGTGCGCTGCCACCTGATTGTACAGGATCCGTGCAATGGCGGCTCCCACAACGCAAAATGGCAGCTCCCTCGCGCGGCTGCCTCCCCACTGGACTACGCCCTCTTGTGGTATAATCTCTTTGGTAGGCCCCTACACTCATTCGCCGCCCCGTCGACAGCTGTACGTGCACAGCGCTAATAGGCACAGCGTAAACGTTATAGTATACATACCCCTGCTGCCAGAACTTAAGTCCAGACGAAAGTCCAGACTCCAGATCTAGATCTGGACCCTTGTCCTGCAGGCACTGTTGTTCCTGTGCTGAATTTTTCAGGTAAGGTATCTGCTTTATGGATTTCCAATGTTTTGTAGTCGAGATAAATCTCATGGTGGTCGTATTAACACCAAGGACTAGATCTAGATCTAGTTTAGTTTTAGTAGGACCCATACCTCGCCATGTTGTGTCCTCGGAAGAGTGCCTGACCACGTAGATACTAACAGTGTCACCGCTTCGCGATCCAAACGCTGGTGTAGGTATAGTGCTAGCGTACTTCCATATCCATGTAGATATCTCAAAATTCACTTAACCAAATTGCACCAAAATCACAGGAAATACTCTATGACTCATGTCCACTTGCTCACGCTAATTGGAACCAAATTGCAAGTCGGGAAGCGTAAGTGAAGTTGTCGACTTTTTTGTCGTCGCTAAAAATAATCTGCTCTGTACGACTAAACAAGAGTGATCGCGGCATAGGCCCTACCTGCCTGCGCACGCACAGACTGAAGTTAGCCATGTAATATGATGAGACAAATCGTTCAAGTAATCGGGAGCACAAGATCAATTTATAAATTATTTGAGCTAAGTCGAATGAAAAATATAGTTCGTAAATCACACAGATCGCCAAAATCATGACATTTTTTTAGTTTAGTTCCCGCGTAAATGCCCCGTTCGCAAAGTACTAGTCGGCTAACTTCAGTTCTAGATTGTGCATGTCGCGTTTACCATGATCTCTCGCGAAGAGTGAGTTTTTTTGAGTGACGACTTGAAAGTCGGCGTCAATATTGATACTTCTCGATTACCGATTTCGTTCAAATATAAGACAGTATTGTGAAATATGCTTAGAAGTATATAATGTAATTTTGGTGCGATTTGGTTCAGCGAAATTTGAGACAGCAGCATGAATAGGACAGTACACAAGTGCCGCCTGCTCGCTAAATTGGGCCTAAGCGTCGTCTGCTACTCGGTACGATTTAACGCACGCGTATGCGAGAGTTTGTAATCAGTGATATAGTTGGCACCTGTGACGTCACGACATCCGGGCTCGTCAGCTCATTAGCATAATTCTCACCCAAAAAGTTCAATTTTTAACATGAAATTACGGGCTAAATCGTTATGAAATTTTGATTCTGTTTGCACCGCTGGGTCTTTTAGAATTAAAAGAACAACATATAAAAAAGAATAAAAAACCGGTACAATGCCCTTTTAAGGACCGGACGTTCCTCAGTTATGTTTGTGCGCATCATAGCTGCCCAGGTTGGTCAGTGACGTATAAACAAAGAGCATAGAAGCACATGCACCAGTGATGAGCTGAGCTAGCTAGCTGAGCTGAGCAGTTGTGTATAGTAGATCGAGCTAGAGTGACGTTAGTACAGTGTGGTATAGTACCTACGGGTACCCAACAGCTCCCCACCGCGGCCGCGCTGGGTGGCCTCGCTCGTCTCACGTGCCGACTGTACGCGCTACAATTTGTACGTACTACGCAAAGTTCAGCAGTCCGAGCCGCATATACATGGCCATAATAGCACAACACTGGTCGACGGAATCGGGAAGCTTGGAAGTGGAAATGAGCTCATCATTTTCAATCCATAGATCTGTTTTGTGACATGCAGTTCATTATCTGTTCATCAACATAGTCAAGTCGAGTGCTAAGGTACCTAGAGCTTATAACCCCTTGTCGGGGACTACTAGTCTACTAGACAAGATTTTAAAAACAACAACAACAGCAAACATATGACACACATTTCATCTTTACGTTTAACAACTAAAACAATCTGAGTATCTCTGTTAAAATCTTAATTAGATCTAAACTTGTCAAGATTAATACAAAATATTATTTTTTTTTGTTACAAAATACAAGGTCACGACAGTATTATCAAGCATGTATCTATATCACTTTCACCAATCGGATATTAATTTTTGATTACCAAATCTAGTGTTACAAAAGGAGAATCAAAGATTTTTTTTTTTTATTTATTTATTTTTTTTTTTTTTGGGGGGGGGGTATTTAACGTACATCTCCATAGTTTACAACAGGCACTTTACCAACCACTGCAACAACCAAAAAAAAATAACTATGCAATCTACAATCAACGCCATAATGTTAAGATTTGTTTTTTCTTTGGAGGACCGTAAGACTAATTCTCAAACTCCCATTTCGTTATATCAATAATTCTTCCTCAAGTATCACTTTCTGCACATGGGTACAGCAAGTGGGTAAAACAAACAAACAAACAAGCATGTCAATGTTGAGTTTTCCACACTTGCGTCCAGATTATAATAATGTAGCATGTTCTCATTGTGGCATATTATGTTTCTTAGCCACAGTCGATGTACTTTTAATGTATTTATTATGCCTTATACTAATGCACCTGTATACAACGTATTAATATGCGTATTCTATTATTGTGAATTAATGTGGTATTCTCCCGACGCATTGAAGTAGAGATATCTTTAAAGAGATAGATACTTACTTACTAACTTACTTACAGTCAGAGAGGAGATAACATTATTGCCCGATTAACTTGCAGGAAGAGAACTGTGAAAATATATTCCTGTGTTTACCGAACCTCTTTGCTAAATACACGCTGTATCAATACAGCTAGAGCTTGCAACAAATTCTTCTGGAGTTAGCCTACTTCCGTCTTCTTGGACTCCTTTTTTTTTTTTTTTAACCGTCAACATCGTACAGTGACTCGATTTTCCTCCATCAGCAGTTGCAAAATAGCTTCAGAGACAGTTTTTACACATCCTCGGTTTCTGGCTTCCTCGCTACCAGGATATCTTCTTCTACTTCCTCGGTTTCCAACTTCATTGCTACCCTCTGGATTTTTCCTGAATCACTGATGTGATGCTCAGAGGTCTATGATATAAACACTGTATATTTGTTTTGTTTTTTTCTTTCTCTCGAAATAATGGTACAGCTGTAGTAATGTTCCCTATTTTGTAAATATTATTATTATATGTGTGCTTTTTTAAAATACTGTATATTATTTTGGGTAGACCCCTGAGATTTGTATGTATGTGCGTGGTTGGAGGTGTATGTATATGTGTTTGAGTGTATGTATGTGTGTTTGAGTGTGTGCACGTTGGTGAGTTTGTGTGCGGTATAGACGCGCGCGTGTATTGTATAGTTATTTGAGTTTGCGTGAAGAGTATATAATATTCATCAATATCATAATAATTTTATGAGCTCCCTCGTGGAGCAGAGACTCCAACCCCAAGCACCTTCTGATCTGGAGATTCTCCCGCCCGAAACCCCTATCAAACGGGAGACTCTATTTATGTGTGCGAGGCGCGAAGTTCCTTGGGTTCTAGGTGTTCTCTGGTGCTATCTAAGGCTTATTTTTTCAACATACAATAGAAATAAGTAAGAAATCCTTTCCACCGGGAGACACAGAGCCAGGGCGGGAGAAATCAAATCTCAAACGGGAGAACGGGAGATTTTGCAAAAATGGGCTTTCGGCGGGAGATCTCCCGTCGAAAACGGGAGAGTTGGAGTCTCTGGTGGAGACTTAATGAGCTCCTCTGTGGAGACGTACATTATGAGCTCCCTCGTGGAGACAAAAATATATGAGCTCCCTCGTTGAGACGATATGAGCTCCCTTGTGGAGACTTGGTGTATCTAATATTCTTGTTTATATCTCTAAGATTTATAATGTTTTGGTATATGTTAGTGTTGTCTGGGGTAAAATATTTGTATAGGGCCCCATTTTTCTCTATCTCTTCTTTCTTCCTTTAAAACAACAACAACACAGTTCAAAGTAATCATATTTCTTTTCATGTAGATTTATGTTAACGAGTGTATCGCAAACTTGTCTATAATCTAGAGAGTGTATTACATTCATTTCTGTTTCCAATATTCATATCAAACCCTCATTTTTTACAGTGAATTCATAACAAATATCTCTAGTGTCTACTTTTCGATATGTTATTCACCAAAGAGTTTAAAAGATAGCTGTCAAAGTAGATTCTATAATAAAAAAAAAATAATTGATTATTCAATTAATTACCTTTTGTTTACCTTTGTCATTGTGTTGTTTCAACCAATCTCTTATATAAAGTAAGTTTTTGGCGGTAATACAAGCAAGAATATGTTTTGTTAATATAAAGGTAGTTTAAATCCTCCACAATATCATTATGGCTGTGCAAGGGAAATAATAACAGAAACGCACATGGACCTTCCTTTTTGAATATATTTGCACCCTATCACTGTAATTGTGACACGTTGTTGTTGTGGTTTTTGTTTTTTTGTTGTTGTTTTGAAAAGAAGACATGGGGTTTGAGTGAACCGCATGAGATTCATGCATTTTGTCAAGGTATAATTCCTGCATTGGTACCGTGCCTGACCAAATTTGATTTCTGTCCCAAGGAGGCGTCGCTAGCACAAAAGCGAGCGCATGAACCCCCAATTTTTAAAATTGTTCTGCAGTAAGTAACCCTTCTTCTACAATTTTTCAAGTTTCATGAAAATGACATGGGTATTGAACGTACAGCGTGACATTCATGAACCCACCTAATCAGGGCACCCACAATAGGTTTATAACCAGATTTTGGGGTCCTAGGATGAATTCTATCATATGGGGGTGCTGCCAGCACAAAAACTAGCAAACGTACCGCCAATTTTTATTGCTTTTCTGTAGTTATTAAGCCTTCTTCAACAATTTGATCAAGTTTCGTGAAAATGACATGGGTTTTGAATGTACAGCTTGAGATTTATGAACCAACCGTGTCAGGGCATCCCTGCATAAGGTTCCTCACCGGATTTTGGGGTCTTACGGTGATATATGTCGCATGGGGGCGCTGCTAGCACAAAACGTGAACCCTCACTTTTTATTGTTTTTCTGGAATTAGTAAGCCTTCTTCTACAATTTGGTGAAGTTTCGTGAAAATGACATCTATTTTAAATGTACATCACAAGTTTCATGAACCTTATCCTTTAGCTGAACCCTATAACAGAAAACATCCCTGACAAGGATTTGAGAGATTTCGGTGTTTCTGCTGCGTAAGGGTGCTGCCCGGTAAAGAATGAGAGCGTAAACCCTAACTTTAAAACCTTTCCCTTGTTTTGGGTACCTTTCTCTGCATTCTTGCAAATTTGGAGAAAATAACGTGGATTTTGAAAGAATTATGGGGGTTTAAGTTTATCATTGCAGATTTTGTTGGCAAATCATGGTCTTGCTCCTGTTACGCTCTCATTTGGTACTGGATGGCAAATTGTCATATTCTTCAAAGTCCCGTAGAAGAAAAACAAGCACATGAGCCTGTGGTCTTATTTACATATTTAGGTTTCGGATGGGTCAAAGTTACTGTATGGAAAGTTTGAAGAAAACGAAATGGACTTCACTTTCACTGAGGAACGTTCTTAAAATGAATAAAAACAGAAGTTGTGACATAAATTTATCGAATTTAATGGAGAATATTGGGATAAGGATATCTTTTAACCCCAACTATAGGCATCATTATGCATAAATTAGCGTAATTTACCATAAATGACAATTTTTTTTTTGAAAAATTAACTTTACAGTATTTTAGATAACGTCACAGGCAAAACGCTGGGAGCCCCCCCCCCCCCCCCCCCCGGCTCTATCATCTACCTGTGCCTGTGTACAGACAAAGCTATTGAAAATTCCAGGGGGTAAAGGAGGGCAAACTGACGCCGTAATACCATTGCAACTCCACTTTCCCATTACTCATTTCTTCCCTATGCCATTGCACTATCAGGACACGCCATGCAATTACGCACTTTTAACTGGTTAAAAGAAGGTGCTGTACATCTTGTCGGTCTAGTGGGCCTTCTTTGCCCAGAATCGGTCGCGTGAACCTCTTTTGCGTAGTGTTTGTCGTGAGCCTTGTTTTCTTTTGCGTACAGTGTCGAACTCATGGAATGTACAGTGCGTATCAAAAGAAACAAGGAAAGGTAGAAATTACGCGGTGCGTAATATATGTCCCCGCCGGAAGTAGCATTTTGTAGCAAAATGTACAATATAGGTAAAAAATCAAGGTCAAAGGTCAAAGAAGTCAAAGGTCAAAATTCTGTGTAGAAGTTTTGAAGCCCTCACCTAGTGCCATCACATAAAGCAAACGGAATCGAAATCGGGTTAGAAATGGCGAAGGAGTAACATTTTGTAGCCAATGTACAATATAGGTCAAAAATCAAGGTCAAAGAAGTCAAAGGTCAAAATTCTGTGTAGAAGTTTTGAAGCCCTCACGTAGTGCCATCACATAAAGCAAACGGAATCGAAATCGGGTTAGAAATGGCGAAGGAGTAGCATTTTGTAGCAAAATGTACAATACAGGTCAAAAATCAAGGTCAAATTTCAAAGAAGTCAAAGGTCAAAATTCTGTGTAGAAGTTTTGAAGCCCTCACCTAGTGCCATCACATAAAGCAAACGGAATCGAAATCGGGTTAGAAATGGCGAAGGAGTAGCATTTTGTAGCAAAATGTACAATATAGGTCAAAAATCAAGGTCAAAGGTCAAAGGTCAAAGAAGTCAAAGGTCAAAATTCTGTGTAGAAGATTTGAAGCCCTCACCTAGTGCCATCACTAAAGCAAACGGAATCGAAATCGGGTTAGAAATGGCGAAGGAGTAGCATTTTGTAGCCAATGTACAATATAGGTCAAAAATCAAGGTCAAAGGTCAAAGAAGTCAAAGGTCAAAATTCTGTGTAGAAGTTTTGAAGCCCTCAACTAGTGCCATCACATAAAGCAAACGGAATCGAAATCGGGTTAGAAATGGCGAAGGAGTAGCATTTTGTAGCAAAATGTACAATATAGGTCAAAGGTCAAGGTCAAAGGTCACAACTGAAATTCTGTGTAGAAGTTTCAAAGCTCCCATGTAGTGCTCTCATATAAAGCAAACAGAATCAAAATCGGCTCATAAATGACAGAGAAGTAGCAAATTGAACATTTTGATCACACACGGACGCACACACGGACACACACACGGACACACATGCGTACGGAGACCGTTTCATAGTCCCCTGCTCGAACTCGTTCGGCGGGGACAAAAATGGTAATCGAACGTTGGAGAGTTGCTATTTCCTGATTGTCAGCAATGGAGAGCGCAATTTTGGTCTTAAAGAAAGGGGAATTCTTCCTCTTTCCATTGGTACCTAATCATATTGACAAATGTGTTGCATACATGAGAACATGACAAATTGCACTTATTCCAAGTTTTGTGTGATCGTTAAGGAACAATGAATATCTCACTAAAATAATGGATGTGATCTGTCACTGAACGTGGTCAAATTAACAGGCCAGCCAGCACAACTGCAGGTTTGTGTTTAGGGTTTCTTCTAACCTCTTATGGTCCATAACATTCGACATTGCCACACTGTCGATGACTTGGTCACTCCCACAAAGTCAAACCCATTATCCAGTTTTCCCTCTTCATATTCAAGACATGGTCTGTCGTTGCGAGCACTGTGTTGAATATCTCATTGAGGAAATTGACTGTGTGGGTTGGCGCCGGCCTTTGTGGGAGAGACTATAGTTATCGAACAGGTGACCCATAAAATGTATAGAAGAAACCCTAAACACAAATCTCTCGTGACGTACCCCCTTTTTAAGAATTGTACACGACAACACCAATTTCTTGATAGGATTACACCCTTTGCGCTAGCTATGCAGTTAGATACCACAATATCACTTGTTTCTGCTTTTTATCTGTGCTTTTTATGTTTTCTCGTGTGTTTTTATTCTCTTGGAAACCGATTGCTCGTCAACTACATCACATTTATATTCGTTTTGTTCTTTTTTAATTGTATTCACATTAGGCGCGGTCAGACTGGCAAAAGATCGAGAAGTTTAAGATCGCGAAGTTTGGGCCATTCGTACGCGCACAAGAAAGAGTGCGCCGTCCGATGGCTAGTGATTGTGACGTAACAATGCACATCTGTACATGACAATAGTCTCGCGCTTCGGAGACACCGCCCGCAAACAGATCGAGAAGTTTCGCGAGAAGTTTCGCGGGAAGTTTGCGGTCACACTGGCAAAACTTCGAGATCTTAAAGATCGCGATCTTAAACTTCGCGATCTTTTGCCAGTCTGACCGCGCCTATTGTAATGCATATCTACGCAGGGCTCCCTGGTATATAAAGCAGGCTTTTGGGGCTTTGAATGGAACTATCCTGCTTTAAAAGGAAACTTAATAGATAAATAAATCTCTTCCTTAAAATAAATCTCTTCCTTATCAAAATTTCCTGTTCCTATTCCATACAAATCTGAGTTATTAAATACAGAGTTGTAAGAGTTATTCTGCTCACAAACTAACAAACAAACAAACGCCGGCAAAAACATAACCTCCTGGGCAGAATGACAAGAAGTAGAAAAATTGACACTAAAACTAATATCGAAATTAGGGTCCTACGTGTTTAATCCCCTCCCCTTTCGACTCCCATCATATCATTGTGGGCATAAGAAAATAATCTCAAGCAATTCAGCCTCACAGAACAATATATACCGATAGTGTAGAATGACGGAGCGTATCTTTGGAGCACTAATCGGCTAAACAATGCTGCATAATCAATATATGCGAAGCAATAACCAGGAGTCAGCGGGGCAAATGTCGCGGGGGGGGGGGGAGGAAGGGGAGGGACGGGTTATCAAGACGTTTTGGAAATATCGAATGGTTGGTTTTGGTTAAGGTTTCTCGGTGTAGTGTAAATTAGATAACCATATATACTACTAAAATAAAGGCATGGGAGGCTAGAAAATGTCGTACTTCTCAATGTATGAATAATAATTGTTGGAAGTGCATGACTTACGAAAACTATGATTGTGACGTTGTATGACGATTCCATTTCGTAGTCTATGTTTCCAGCTACTTCAAATGAGAAAACGGTATCTTCTGGGACGCAGTCTTGGCCACTATCTGTCACAAGTTTGAACGGAACCTATTGTGGAAGAGAAAACAAAGCAGATATACGAATGGGTATATGGACACTTAGAATTCTCATTTAATATCATTTAGTACCTTAACATGATTCTTTTGTCTAACTTCGTACGTCTGTCAGCTCAGTCTGCTCGCTTATTTAGCACTGACAAAAATCATGTTCATATTATGTGCCTCTTGTTGCCTTGAGACGAAGTGATCCCCTCGTGTGAAGGCGAAAAAGATATTCAGAAATCAAATCAAAATCAAATCAAAATCAATCTAAACACTAAACAAAAAGCAAGTTCCCCCTAAAACAAATCTCTGTAATTTCTGAATTAGGAACATTATATTGAGGAAATCTAAACATAGGGGCAAGTAGCTGTACTTCCAAGCTTACCCATCATGTGAAATTCAGTGTATATCGTCGGGTCACACTTCAGTGAGCACGCCTTGAAGGCAAAATGGTCACTTTTTGAAGTTCACAAGCCGTATTTAGTGACTTTGATGCAATGATATTTGAACAAATTTCAATTTTCCAGCATAAGAAGGCATGCAACGCACTGTCTTGTGTGCTTCCTATCATACCATATGACTTGTGGCAAAATTTCACGGTTGGTGATCACGGGGTAAAAATTGCCAAAATGGCAGTTTGGACATGTTTCCCATGGTACATTCGTTTCAACGGATGGAATTTATGTTTTGGAAAGGTAGCAACGACTTTTGCACACAATGTTGGTCAATTCACGGTTGAATGAGCACATAAAACAAAACAAAAAAGAAATTATGCAGTATGAAGTACTTTGTGCACTTGAATCAACTGAATGACATTTTTCTTCAATGTGCTTAAGGCCGCTTTCCATTACAGTGATCCTGTGTCATTTCCTTCAAGGTGTCACGCTTCAATGAACACGTGGGGCTGGTAAACCCCTTTACCATATAAATGGACTAAATTCAGTTCCTGTGTTGTGTAGACTTCAAAATTATTCGTGGGGAATTAGTCTAATTTCATTTTGATAAACATTCTGCTGTGTTATGCTACAGTGAGCACAAGAAATGTGCCAATCAAAATAATTTATAAGGATTTGAAACTGCCACTAGGAACGGTTTAGGTCGTAAATTTTTGCTTCTTCGTGGCCTCAATTCATGTACGCCTATCAGTAACTCACTGTAGCATGAACACAGGCTGTCAATACAACAAGTGCTACATTTTAGCTCAGTTTTCACCACTATTAAGAATACTTATGTCCTTACAATTCATGTATAGGGAAGCAGATGTTTGATATAATGTCAGCCCTTTCATGACTGAATGACCTCAGAAAATAAAATCAAATGAAAATTTCGTTCAGCTTTACATTTCATGTTCATGTTCAATAGCTACCTTTGGTTAAAGGGAGGCAGTCCTGAGTACTGATAATTTAGAAGAGTCAAAAATATAACCTTTCACCAGTTTATACGCGTGGAAATGAAAAACTGTCTCCGTACGCGATTTTTGAAAAATAATTCCTGCAAGCGATCGTGTAAGAGCCTGCAAAAATATGCTACGTCATGTTATGCCCTACTCACCAAGTTGACAGCCGTGCCTCTAAAAACCAATAAGGACGTTCCTCAGTTGAGTTTGTACGCATCCTAGCTGCGCAGGTTGGCAATGACGTAACAAAGAGCGTAGAAGCGCACGCACGAGTGATGAGCTGAGCTAGCTGCTGAGCTATCTGAGCAGCTGCTAGTTAATCGAGTTAGAGTGTGGTATGTACGGATACCCGACAGCTCCCCACCGCGGACGCGCTGGGCGGCTTCGCTCGGCTCGCGTACCGACTGTACGCGTTACAATCTGTACGTACTACGCAAAGTTCAGCGGTACGAGCCGCATATTCATGGTCATGGTAGCACAACACTGATTAACGGAATCGGGAAGCTTGGAAGTGGAACTGAGCTGTTTCCGTTTTCAATTCATAGATCTGTTTTGTGACATGCAGTTCATTATCTGTTCATCGACATAGTCAAGTCGAGTGCTAAGGTACCTAGGGCCTATAGGCCGTAGTCCGGGACTACTAGTCTACTAGACTAGGTGTTAAAACAACAACAACAACAACAACAACAACAAAACAAACATAATTATGACACACATTTCATCTTTAGGTCTAACAACTAACAACTTTTTTGAAAAAAAGAAAAGAAAATGGGGTTTTGAGTGGGCCGCATGAGATTCATGTATCCTAGTAGGGTATATCCATGCATTGGTTCCTGGCCAGATTTGGGGGTCTTACGATGACTTCTTTCGCAAGGAGGCTCTGCTAACACTAAAACGAGCACACGAACCCCCCCCCCCCCCTTTTTTTTTTTTTTTTTTTTTTTTTACAATTGTTCTGCATTGAGTAACCCTTCTTCTACAATTTGATAAAGTTTTGTAAAAGTGACATGGGTTTTGAATGTACAGCATGACATTCATGAACCCCATCTAATCAGGACACTCACGATAGGTTCCTTACCAGATTTCGGGGTCCGAGGATGATTTCTATCATATGGGGGTGCTGCCAGCACAAAAAAAAAAAAAAAAACAAAACAAAAAAACAAAACAAAACTAGCACATGAACCCCCATCACGTTTTATTGTTTTTCTGGAATAAGTAAGCCTTCTTCTACAATTTGGTCAAGTTTCGTCAAAATGACATGGGTTTTGAATGTACAGCATAAATTTTATGAACCCACCATTTCAGGGTGTCCATATGCATAGGTTCCTGACCAGATTTTGGGGACTTACGATGGTGATATTATGTCGCATGGGGGCGCTGCTAGCACAAAAACGACACAAACGAGCACACGGACCCTCACTTTTTATTGTTGTTGTTGTTGGTTTTTTTTTTATTAGTAAGCCTTCTAAGATTTGGTCAAGTTTCGTAAAAATGACATGGGTTTTGAATGTACAGCATAAGTTTTATGAACCTTGCCCTTTTGCTCAACCCTATAAACAGAAAATGTCGATGAGAAGTATTTGAGAGATGTCGGTGTTTTCTGCCGCATGAGGGCGCTGATTGCTCAAGAATGAGAGTGTAAACCCTAACTTTGAAACCTTTTCCTTGTTTTTGGTACCTTCTTCTGCAATTCTTGCAAATTTGAAGAAAATATCTTGGATTTTGAAAGAATTATGTGGGCTTAAGTTGTCATTGCAGATTTTGTCGCCAATCATGGTCTTGATCTTGTAACACTATGATTTTGGTACAGGACGGCAGACGGCGGATTGCATCTGGTTTCAGGAGTTTTTGTGGTTTATAACCGAGGGCCACAGCCTGCCTGTCCACGTAAAATCATTGCTTCTCAAATGGTCCACGCACAGGTATGTCACAACACGATATCGAGAATTCTTGTAGGCCCTAAGTTTTTTATGTTCGGCTTCGTTGTACCGAAATTTCTCAGCCATACAGAGCACCTTTAAATTTGAGTTAGGCCTACATGACTTCGAAATGACAGTAATGTGAAAACAAAGTTCTGGTAAGGGCTTGAGAGCCCGTCTGGCACCATTTCATATTTGCTTGCAATATATCGAAAGAGTGTATGGTTGGACCTACTACTCATCGACCGCCTAATGTTTATTTGCTTGATAAGAATATTTAACACTGAAATTCACGTAAAAAACTTGACCTACGTGATTGAGAAAATCCAGCACTATCAAATGCCGTTGTTCCCTTTTCGATTCGAAGTTTCAGTGCAAAAATATCGCCGTCGAACTTGCGTGGCCTTGGTTCAGCTCCCCGCGGTAAAGCTCCTTATTGAGATCGACCGCTGTTTTTGCATTGACAATGCACGCAAACCGAGTTGTATTGAACACCGTGTTGTGCGTGTAATACTCTACATTCAAATGTATATTAGTCAGGTTCTAAACGTGAAGAGAACACATTTCTAGTTTGAAAGGTACTTATCAACCATTACTTATTTCGGTAAAAAAAAATAAAAATCGTGATTTTTGACATTCTTTCAAATTTTGTGCTAAAAAAGGCATTTTTCGGCAAAAACGCGCTTGACATCCGGCCGTACGCTAAACTTCAGTATTTTTGCAAGACTTTCAGCTGGAAAACTTAGCATTAACAAATTTTGCCGTCCAAAGTAAAAAAAAAAAAAAAAAAAAAAAAAAAAAATCGTCTTGGCTGGCCTACTAATGGAAGAACAAGATCAGTGGTGGAAATGAGCTGCATGCTAGGCGGAGGTCTCTAGTTTTGTTAAGTCGTTATGGGGTGATATGATACGTGGTTGGAGAACTTCAGGTTTGTTACTAATTTCCATATACAATTATAGTTTCATCAGGGAGGTGAGAGACCACGAGCCGAGGATCGGCCGTTTACCTGTGCAGCATGTGCCCTGTACTCTGGCCAGCGGCCGACGTACTCTCTACATGTTCCACAGAGGGATCGGGAGTGCGCGTAAACGCCCGGTGCAATCCGATACCGAAAGTCACGTGATAAAAAATCGCAATATTTCTGCAGCTTGGGTTTACACTCGCTAAACTTCGCCTCAAACATCGCGATGTTTCAAAAAATCGCACTCCGGCTGGCGATTTTTCTGGCGATGTTTCGAGGGCGTTTGGGTGTAGTTGCTTGGCAACTTGCACCCAAATGTCGCAATTTCAGAAAAATCGCGATTTTTCCAAGCAAGTGTGAATGGGCCTCAGACCAGTTTTCCTATAAGTGGTAGCATTTAAATGAACGTCTCGTATTAATTTTTACAATGAATTCCATGAACGCTGTCTGTTAAGCAATAAAACAGAAAAGGCATGCACACGACGGTGTACATAAGGGATATTACTCCCTATAATTAGGGCTGTTTTTTCAGGGAAGTGTTAACAGCAAAATCACGACAGTTAGCTGTTATTCTGCGTGTGCATCATAATGTAGAAGTAGAGGGGGAGGGTGTGGGAGGGGGATGCCCCCTCCCGTTCGACGGAGCTTTCGCGTTTTTAACATTGAACTAAAGCCATCTGAAGCACACTTTTTGTGGGAAATTCAGAAATTGTCATTCCCCAAAGGGTACTAATTTTTTCGAGGGAGCTTTTTTTTTTTTCATTTTTAGAACTGAAATTCAACAATCTTGCGCACACTTTTGTTGGAATATCTGGAAATTTGTCAATTAGAGGAGTACAAGTCTGTGGAAGGAGAATGAGCAGGATGATGTGGGAGGGGATAAGCCCTATTATCCCTCCTACATGAGGGAGATTCAGTATTTTCTGATCGCAGTTAAACGTTTTGGTACACACATTTTGTCGCATATATCAAATTTTGTAATACTCTTCTGAATTATTCACTAATTGAGCCAAGGTTATGTAATGTGTATATGGAAAACTCAAGGGGAACCATAGTACATAATTATATACTTCAACGCACAGGGCGGGGGGGGGGGGGATCAGGGAGAAAGTGTGGGAGAATGCTATCCCCACCCTTCCCGTACGAGGGAGCTTTTGCCTTTTTAAAATTGAAATATCTCGTATACGCATATTTGATGGAATATTTTGGAAATTATCCAAAAAAAAAAATGATCGGAGAACAGAAAGAGGAGAGGGTTGGTTAAAAGGGGATATAAAGGGGATATTCCACTTATACATGAGGGAACTATTGATTTTTCGGAATGTCAAGTGATAAGTCTTGTGCACTCAGAATTATTCAGAATCTTAAGGGGGCGACCGCCCCCATGCCCCCCCCCCTTTTTTTTTTTTTTTTTTTTTTTTGCTACGCCGGTGCCTAGACGGGAACTTTATGTAAGGGCGGAATCTTTGGAAATTCAAATTCACGGGTGTTGGGATTTTTTCCCCAATTTTTCCCTTTTTTTCCTTCTCTCTTTTCATTCTTTTTCCACGAACCAAATGTGTGTGTGTGGGGGGGGGGGCTGCAGGACAAAACCACCTTAAACTATGCTAGTTTTCGACGTTGAGGGGGTTAATATCGTGAATAGCGAAATAGTGCGGGCAGGCCGGGGGGGTCTGGAAGCCAGACTAAAATTGGCCGCGCATTTGGCCCAGTTTGCGTTTACACTGAGAAAAGGCCGGAGGTGGTCTCGGCCGCGGCCGAGCCGCGGCCGAGACCACCTCCAGAGCGTGGCCAAATGCGCGGCCAATTTTGGCCCCGCATTTTTGGCCTTTTGCGCGTTTCACACTGAAATGAAGGCCTCGCAGTGGAAACGGGGTCCAAGTGTGAATGTGACGAGTTACAGCCTAAGAAAAATTACATATATCAAAGTTAAATGTTACATGTTTATAAGTGCTAGTAATGTGAAACCTCTGCACAGATGTAAGCAAGACAAAGAATGAAATGCACTGTTTCCAACTTTTTCCCTTTACCGATATATTCAAATCTTATGCATGTCATTTTAACAAAAGTAGTTCCTGGCAACCTGAAAGCTCGCACGAGGCCTGTCCGACACAGCAACAACTAGATTATGCAAAGTGGATTCCAAGATTTAAAGTGCCATTATAAGGAACAGGTTACAAAAATAACTCGTCACCAGGCCCCGAACCTGACCCGTTCATAGAATCAGTCCACATTAAATTATCATATTTTCATGGAATAATACATTGCCTTACATTTCATACCTCTTCCATTTTGGTCCACGTTTATTTCATTGGTCTAGCGTACCACCCCAAAAAAAAGGTGAAAAATATGCAAATTTTATGTTTTATAAATCCCTTGTTAAGTATATTTTAATATGTCATAACCTTAAAAGTGGTCAAATTTCATCAAAGTACAACTCTTAAGCTTTTTATAGATGTATAAATCATGTAGATTGCTTATGTCGTTTAGATTTACAGACACTCTAAAAATGTGGTCTCCCAGCTCGTCATTACGTGTTCATGTCCGCGAGGTCCATGCATACGCGTACGATAAATGCGAAGGTTTTTCAGGGCGTTGCGGTCTGACTGTATTACCACGGTAACACAGTTTGAAAAATGAAAACGCTGGCAATGAAAACTTTTGTTACCTAGAATAATTCCCCATAAACTGCCATAGCAAATTTGAATAAAATCCGACAAGAAATGTGGCTTATACAGCATATACATGTACAAGAAATATGTAACATGGCCTTCAAGTCGGAACACTGAGGGCGCTGTCACCACAAACTGTTCAGTAACGGCACTGAAACTGTTGTGTCCTTCATGAAGAATGACTACCCATACACCTCTTTAGCAAGTCTGAGTAAAATCCAGTAACAATCAAGTTATTGCATACATAAGCATGTATTTTTGCAAATTTTGACATGATCAGGGTAACCTTTGACCCTGTGAAAGGTGGAACAGTGAGGGCAGCGTTATCAATAGGTGTAGGTGTATAGATTTGACTATGATACATTTACATACCAAATTTGAAAAAAAAAATGGTCCAGAAACAACGCCAGTGTCGCGCTCACACAAGCAGACCCTGTTGAATTTACATTTTCAAGTATAAAGACGGAACAAGCGAGGGCGCCATCACAAAAACAATAATATGATAGGCATCTCCATTTCACTATAATGCACCTTTTTGGCAAATTTGAAGAAAATCTGATGAGAAATGTGGCTGATAGAGCACACACAAGAAATGTGCTTTGGCATCCAAGTCGGAACACTGAGGGCGCCGTCACCACAAACATATCACATACATCCTTAGCAGGCGCGGTGGAGCACCCCAATTTGCATCTCATTATCGCCCCGTTCTATTTGAATTTCCAACGGGCATCCACGGCTGCCCGAAATTGTGTGCATGAAAAAGTCAAATCTTTACCTTCTCCTTGTGCCGCTATGCGTGCCGCTAGTAAACTCAAACTTCCCACACTATCTAAGTTTTTAAAAACCTTCCTTTTGATGAAAAAATTATGAAATTTGCTGCACTAGAACTTGAGATAGCGTTTTGAAAATCACCTCTCGCAAAACATGCTCTCTGTTTTTTTCCGACTGGACTATGGCCGGGCTCCAATGTGTCCGAATTTGGCAACATAAGTTCATCAGGCTTCAATCCATATATGGTGAAAGTTTTCGCTTGGTTCCACCTGTACTTTTTGAGAAATCAACTTGTTTCTTCAGGGTTTGGAATAGAAAATTGTACTCAGCGAAACAATTGAAAATGACGTCATTTCTTTTCCCGTAATATTGGGCATGCGTGGTACGTGAGATTCAGGATTTCGTGCTCATTGTTAGTTTGCATGTGACGCAGTCAATTTTGCTGAGTGTCGCACGGCGGTGACTGCTAAGCTGCTGCCGCGCACGCTGCATGCAGCAATGTGGTGTGTGTGCTGTGACATGCAACGCTACAGTGACGCGATTATATATACATGGGACCGACCTGTACGCTTTGCGTTCGTGTCATTTTTGACATCACCTTCTGTTTTTTTCCGACACAACCATGGCCGGGAATATTACGGTATGAAATTTAAAATGCAAGCAGATGAATAAATTTCGGTGTACTTTGTTCGAATGGCGCTTTGGTTCCGCAATCACACTTCGTGAATTTTAGGATGATTTTCGAGGCATATTTTTGGTAATTTTGCTCGCCAGGTTTTCGCTAAAATTTCACATTCTATCATTGTCAAATCCTTTAATATGTTATATGTGCATATTCGGACATGTTTTCAAATTCAAACTAACTCAATTTTAATCCGAAAATAGGTTTCCTTAAATTGTTATTAGCTTGAGAAGTTGTTTACTTTTTCTCAACTACGCGAGTACATGTTGTTTACTTTATGCAAATAAGGCTCGGCTGCCGATGGATTTCTGCGAGATAATTGGGGTGCTCCACCGCGCCTGTTAGCAAGTCTGAATAAAATTCATTGAGTAACAATCAAGTTATTGCATAAATAAGCACTTCTGCAAATTTTGACATGATCAGGGTGACATTTGACCCTGTAAAAGGTGGAACAGTGAGGGCAGCATTATCAATATATAGGTGTATAGATTTGACTATGATATATTTACATATCAAACTTGAAGAAAAACAAAATCGGTCGAGAAACAAGGCCGGTGTCGCACACACAAGCAGACCCTGTTAAATTTACATTTTCATGAATAAAGACGGAACAAGCGAGGGCGCCATCACCAAAAACAATAGGCTTCTTCGTCTTACCATATTAAGCCAGTTCACAGTTAGCACTCGTCTGCAATGACCTCTCCAACCACAGACTTTGCAAAACATGGAATTGTTTTCAAGAAGAGCAGTTGAAAGTAGCCATGCAGGAAGTGATAATTTACATGTCAGTGCTGCATGAGTGGCTTTTGTTAATGTTGCTGAAAAGAATGCACATTCACCTGTAAATACCAATCTGCACCTGGTTCATTTATGACACAGTTGTCTTGTAGCCCTATTATATCTAGGCTTTGAATACCTCAGTTGCAAATCCATTTCAAGAGAAGGTCTGCAATGACCTTTATCTGCACATGCTCAGATTGGAACTGTGAACTGGCTTATACACCTTCATGCCAAATTGGAAGGTGATCGAAGAAGAACTGCAGCCAGTAGAGCGCTCACAAGAAAATCTCTGCGGCGGACGCGGACAAGGACGCGGACGCAGCGCAACGAGGCCAAATCCATAGTATCCTCCGAACTCTGTTCGGGGGATATAATAATCTACATCAAAATGAACTGCTACCTTAATCATGTGGGACTGTTTCAAGTCGATAAAACACGCAAAAAATGGATCAAATTGCACCATTTACAACATCAAAATGCAAAAAGTTCTCACCGTGGGAGGGGGAATCCCCCTCTCACACCCCCCCCCCTTGCTTCTCTCCTTCGCATCTAACCGCTCCGTGTTAATCCTTGCTACGCCAGTGATAGGCCCCACTGATTAGTAGGCCTTCACAGTAATGTCGCAAAGTCTGAGCAAGAGCTGAAATACCACGATTTAGTCATTCAATGATATATTAATATTTCATTTTCTTACTTATTTCTTTTTTTCAGGAAAAAAAAAATCCAAAATTGCACCAAAAGTGTGCACCAGATCGCTGAATTTCAGGTCTGGAAATGCAAAATCCCCCTCCCACAATCTCCCCCCGCTCGGTCGCTCCGCTCTCTCGCACAGATATTTCAAAAACGACTAAAAAAAGTCGCTATGGCGACTGGTATGCCTCCGCCATAATGCATGATTCTCAGGAGGTCTATAGTACATGTGGACAATGTGTGACTACATTTTCACAAAATTGGCAAAATATTGAAATGACATGTTTGTAACAAATGTGTTGAATGTTCACCTTCCTTGACCTAGGTTTAATCGGATGAATAGGAGAGCATGTATTTGGGGATTTAAAGGTGCATGGTCCCGGTGTTTTAGTCAATGTGTACGCGGGCGCACGGCGCAAGTTTCCTATAGAGACCTACGCTATCGACTTCTCTTTGGCGCTTACGCTTTGGCCCACTTTCCCGAGTCCGAAGAAGTCCGATTCACTGTAGTCAGTGGTCCGATCACAGTTCGGTTCATGATTCGGCTGAGGAGGATGACAGCAAGCAAACTTCTTTTGTGATGTCATGATAACAAGCACATATATTATGCACGCACCCTGGCATTACTACAGACTGCGCGATGCGCAAAGAAGACAACAAAGCAACGTTACTTAGCAACACCTACGCACTTTACTCTTTATGACAGCTCAACTTCGGTAATCTTCGTATCAATGCTAACGGTGATCGGCAGTATCATCAACAGCGCCATCTATACTACCGGGGCTATGCCCCTTTAAAGACTTTAACTTGACTTTGACCTTTTCATAAGTTTATGCATTGAATATATAGAATAGTAACTTGCTACCATTTTCATCTGGCCTTTGACCCTAAAATTCATAAGAGGATCACTGCCATTCTAACATGTATAAATATGTACTGAGTCTTAAGATAACTTGAGTCATTCTCGAGATATGGAAGAAGAAGTAAGTTCAGCACTTTCACTTGATCTTTGACCTTTTGACCTTTGGACTTCCCAGAGAATGTCTATTGGGTTGTATATACAAGCATATACCGAGTTTTTAAAAAATGATTCTGGTGGCTTTGCATAAATATGAGTGGAATAGTAAAATTTTGAAGTGTTGCCCTTGACCTTTGACCCCTGACCTTTGACCCCATGAACCCCAAATTCCCTAGGTAATCGCTGCCAGTCAGTACATGCATATATACTATGTTCCATGAAGATACCTTGAACAATTTCCAAGATACGGAGAAAAAAAGTGAAATTTTAACATCTTTACTTGACCTTTTGACCTTTGACCTTTGACCTCATGACCCAAACTTTCACCAGAGAATTTTAATTGGGTAATACATGTATACAGTAAGTTTCACAAAAATATTTTCAGCCATTGCAGAGATATGGGGGAAATAGTGAAATTTTAAGCATTTGACCTTGACTCTTTGACTTTTGACCTTGAGCATGTGCACCCAAAAGTTGATAGGCACAACTTCACCCCCTAATATACATACATGCCAAGTTTCATTAGGATACCTCAAAACGTTTTTTAGTTACGCTGTCCATAAAGTTCATTACGGACGGACGGACGGAAGGTAGTTTGCAGGCACAAACCCTTGTTGGTCGTATAGGAGTCTGCATGCGCCAAGACTAATACACGAACCACTACACTGCAGCCTCTCCCAACATAGCCTTTAAACAAGGCGACTCGCTCTGCGTGCCCCCGTATAGCGCGTTTACCCCACAAACCTGTTGGCCGGCGAGTGGAGCGATTATTCCACTCGCCGGCCAACAGGTTTGTGGGGTAAACGCGCTATACGGGGGCACGCAGAGCGAGTCGCCTTGTTTAAAGGCTACTCCCAACAAGGAGAAGCTTCAACACAGGGCCTATGGAACAGTGCCAAAGTGGTGCATGTAGTAGTCTTGGCGCAGACTCCTTTACGACCAACAAGGAATTGTGCCTGCAAACTAGACGGAAGGACGGACGGACGGACGGAAGGACGGACAAGCCGATAACATATTTGGCCGAATGCATAAAACAAGCAATTGCTTCAAGCAAAAGCACAAGCTCGTCTAGCAACAGGTCTAGCTCAAGCAATTGCTTAAATCCATATGCATAACCTTCTGCTTGTACTTACACCTTTTGCTTGTCCCGCACAAGCAATAAATTGCTCGCGTTTTCAACAAAAGGGACTTCACGCCTGTGCGAACACAAGAACAAAGGCGAGTGTGGCAGCATGTATTTGAAAGGGCATGTGTATGCGGAAACATTTCCTGACACAGCAAAATAGCTATGAAATGACACTCATAAAATGCACACACAAGCGCACAGACACATCTGTACACACACACTCACACACATACTGGGCCGAATGCATAAAACAAGCAATTGCTTGTAAGCAATTGCTTCAAGCAAAAGCACAAGCTTGTCTAGCAAAAGGTCTAGCTCAAGCAATTGCTTAAATCCATATGCATAACCTTTTGCTAGTGCTTATACCTTTTGCTTGTCCCGCACAAGCAATTGCTTGCGTTTTCAACAAAAGGGACGTCACGCCTGTGCGAACACAAGAACAAAGGCGAGTGTGGCAGCATGCATTTGAAAGGGCATGTGTGTGCAGAAACATTTCCTGACATAGCAGAAGAGCTATGAAATGACACTCATAAATGCACACACAGACGCACACACACACAACTATACACACACTCGTGTTACTGGCTGATTCCCATCACTGCTTACAATAGCTCGCATCTGCCAGATCGCACGTGGAGAGACGTCTCCTTGCTCTCCACCGAAGTGAGACATCCTACCTGTTTTTCATCAAATTTTGCGTGCTAACCACTGGACATTCCCGTTGTTGAAATGAAAAATTTCTTACTCTACTTAAGAGTAATTTCTTGTAGATTTATACCACTCCTTCACAATTGTTGTCTTTCTTCCACGAATATGAAAATGATACTTAAAAGGGAACGTCCCAGATAAGCAAAAGCTCAAGCTCATTTTACAGAGCTTGGAAAATCGTAAGCAATTGCTAGCAAGAACTAGCAAAAGGTATGTTTTATGCATACGTTTTTAAGCAAATGCTTGGTCTCTAAGCAATTGCTTGTACTGTGCTGTTCGCGCTGAATTGTTGTTGCAATTTCGGCTTCTCATACGTAGGCTAGCATTAGCGCGTCAAACATAGCGATGATTGTGTGTTAAATGTATGCGCGCGCGCAGTATATGGTAGTGTGATTTTCGGCCTTCCATAATGGGCTAGAAAGATGGCGCGCGAACCGATGGTTTGCTGGTTCGTGAGTCTAGCAAAAATGCAGCAAATGTATAAGATTATCACACGATAATCACAGAATCCCGGATGGAAGTTTTGCATCTGATGGTTCTGCGTAAGTTTACGATTATTACGTTGTTCACAGTTCTTGATAAAAGAGAATTTAAATGCCTTTCGTGTGTCCGGATATCATGAACGGTCTAGCGTACGTGACGCTAGTTTAGGTTATGTACGGTGCATATTGATATAACGTAGGACTGATTGCTACGCATTGTGTATTGTACGTTGCGTGTAGAGTTATTGTAGTTGTAGCGTTGTAGACTTGCATTGGCTCTTTGTGTTACCACTTGGCCGTGAGATGATTATGTGTAGAGCAGTATTCAGAACTTGGTTAATATGGTGGTAATAGTTACATTCAGAATTAATTCACAACTCCTGTAAGATAGAGTTTGATTTATATCAGTCAAGTAATTCAGTTTGTTGAATAAGACTTCCAGGTGAAGTTTCAAAGGTAGATATTAGGTTGGATTTGACACCAGTAATGATGAAGATTAGTGATAATTTTGCTGTGTGGACAGTTTCAGTCTAAATAATGCATTTGGACGTCAGGATGAATAAAGACTGTCTTTTGTGTTTTTGTGTTTTGACATACGTGCTTTACGTATTACATTCATAAGTACATGTATGTGGTTTGATGTATATGGTAGCGTACAGGCTGAAATATTTCATTTTCATGTGATATGAAGTGTACGTTATTAAGGCATCTTAAGCAGCTCTGGCTTAAGGGAAAGTATAATTTGCCTTGCTCAAATGTACGAAGGCAAACGCAGTGCCACACATGTAGGCATATAATGTGTGATGTAAGTGATTTTGCATTTTCCATACAATCCTTTGCAATTTATTGCATCACTTCACAGCTTGGGACAGGATCACAATCCGAATGCGTCCAGAAGGGTAAAGCTTCTAGGCTTGGAAGATCACAAGTCTGTAAGTCTGGTATAGGGTCTTTACATGCATATCACGGCCTGTAAATATTATTATTATTTTTTTTTTGTAGACATTGCAATAGAACATGAATATTGCTACAGTGTCACCTACAAAGTGTAATAATATTGATACAGTGTGACAGTGGATGGATCATGACATTACAAAGCTGCCATTTCATGATGTGTAGTGAATACATGCATGGATAAAAATATGTATGTATAATGATGCAGTACAAGACAGTGTACTATTGTTTGTTCACAAGAAGCAAACCTTTTTGTGTGTTAATGGAGCATTATATCCATATACATTCAATTTATTGTAATCCATAGAAATGTATGTTTGATATATTCATACAGTGTATCATTCATTGTTTCATTTGCAGTTTTACCGTTCGTTTCACATACATGCGCACACGCACTTGGGCTTGCGCATAGACAGCAAGGAGGAGAATTGATTAAAGACAAGAGTGCAACGTTCGACTCGTCTGTCTGCGATTTTATTCTTGTTGTGCATGTGTATACGGTTAGCTGACTGGATAGGATCTAGTGCTACCGGTACCTAGAAATCCGAGGCCAGCATAGTAAAAAGACTTATTCTTCGGGCCGAGTAAAGAGACTTATTCTTCGGGCCGAGTAAAAGAACTTCATCGTCAGGCAGAGTGAAGAGATTTCACATCGCTTACCGTACGCAAGGTTTCATCATGTCGACGAAAACAGAACCTCGACAACAAGGAGCGGAGTCACCGCAAATGCCGTCGCTGTCCACGCAGGGTGACAGACGTGAGACGGGGAGCGTGTCTTCGAGACCGTCTTATGCAAGTAGACATTCGTCAGTGGCCTCTGAGGCTTTATTAGCTCGTGCAAAGGCAGAGGCAAGTAGAGTAAGATTAGAATTTGCTCGAAAGGAAGCAAATTTTGCAAAGCAAAGGGCTGCTCAGGAAGCAGATCTTGCAAAACAAAGGGCTGCTCAGGAAGCAGATCTTGCAAAGCAAAGGGCTGCTCAGGATGCAGAACGTGTAGTGTTAGAGGCAGAAAGAGATGCTGCTGTAGCAGCAGTGCAGGTTTCTGTCCTCGAAGCAGGCTTAAACGAATGTGAGGAGTCTGTAAAAGGTATTGAATTGAATCTCATGCAAAAAGATGTCAATGAACGTGTGGAGGATTATTTGTCCTCACTTGATGTAGATGGTAAGATTCCAGGTGATGGAAATCACATCAACCAGGGGAGTTCAATTCCCTCCCCTAACTTTGTAAAAGAAAATCAGGAAGGTCAAGTACAAACAAAACTTGGTGTACCTCCTGAAGATGGTGTGTATTCATCCCAGTATGTTGGGATGTCCAAGTGTGACAATGAAACAAAGAGTGTTAATCGTAGGGAAGGCACTGCTATCCCATCTAACTTAGACACTGTAAACGTAGTTTCTGACATAAGTAATGTATTACTTAAGAAGGAATTGGTGTCAAGTGGTTTGGTTAAATTCAATGACTGTGCATTCAGGTATAGATCCTGGAAAGCTACGCTCGGACGTGTTATCACAGAGCTCCAGCTGACACAATCCCAAGAGATGGGCCTGATCATGAAGTGGTTGGGTAAGGAATCTTCCCAACTGGTCTCTGCCATTCATGACATCCATGTTGACCGGCCGAATGTTGGCGTGAGTAGAATGTGGGAACTCCTTGACAGGAAGTATGGCTCCCCAGAGGCAGTAGAACACGATCTTCAACAGAGGATTGAAGATTTCCCTAGACTTACACATAGGGAGAACGAAAAACTAGAGCAGTTTGGTCATTTGCTCCTGGAGATCGAGTATGCTAAAGAGAATGGGGATTTCCCAGGTCTTCTGCATTTGGATTCTGCCAGAGGCTTGCAGCCATTGGTACAGAAGTTGCCATACAATCTCCAGGAGAAGTGGGTAATGGAGGGATCCCGATACAAGGAAAGGTACCGGGTGACTTTCCCTCCTTTCAAGGTGTTCAGCGAGTTTGTTCGCTATCACGCGAAGATTCGCAATGATCCCAGCTTCATGTTGCCTCGTGACATGAAGCATCAGGAAGTTGCGAAGAAAACGGTCAGTGTCAGGGCTACTGACGTGAAGGAGGTTCGTCCTCCGGCTTCAAAGGAGTTTTGTCCTATCCACAAGAAGCCACATTCGATCGTTGAGTGCAAGGTATTCCTTGCAAAAACGGTACCTGAGAAGAAGAATCTTCTCAAGCAGTACCAGTTGTGTTTCAGGTGCTGTCTCCAGGGACATGCAGCCCGGGAGTGCAAGGCAAGGGTGAAATGCGAATCATGTGGCAGCCAACGCCACTTAACGACTCTTCACTGGGAGAATAGTAACGAATCTGCGAAGAGTACGCAGAAACCTGAAGACCCTCCCAAAGACAATCCTCGAACCAACATCACAAGTGCATGCTCCAAGATGAAGGGTTCAAAATGCATAGGAGGTAAATGCTGTGCAAAGATTGTTCCAGTACTTGTGAGGTCAAAGAGGGATTAAAAACGTTGTGGTCAAGACATATGCAGTCATAGATGACCAAAGCAATAAGACCATAGCCACATCTAAACTCCTAGATAAGTTTGATGTTGCCTATGATGAGATTAGCTATACGCTACGCACATGCAGTGGAGAAGTGTCCGCCCACGGAAGATGTGCTGATGATTTTGTGGTGGAGGATATCCACGGCACTGTCTGTTTGTAGTTGCCAACAGTCACAGAGTGTTCATACATTCCGGATTTCAAGGATGAAATTCCTACTCCAGAAATAGTTCATGCATACGATCATTTGAGGAGCGTTGAGATCCCACCAGTTGATCACAATTGCACAGCAACTCTGTTGATAGGCAGGGATGTAGTTGAGGCGCACCATGTCCTAGACCAAAAGATTGGACCAACTGACTCACCATTCGCACAGAAGTTATGCCTTGGCTGGGTTATCATTGGTGATGTATGCCTTCAAGGGGTCCAGCGAAGTGCTGGACAGACAGTGAGGATTTCTCCCTTGCGCACTCAGATTCTTTCTACGGGCCAGCCCACATGCCTAGAACCCTGTCCGAACGAGTTCAGGTTGAAACACTTTTTTGACAACGAAGATGACAGTATCAGTCTGTCAATCGAGGAACAACAGTTTGTCCATTTGATGGTAGAGAAGGGAGGCTTAAAAAATGGCAAGTGGACAGCTCCACTACCCTTCAAAGAGCAAAGGGATCGCCTTCCCAACAATCGTTCACAAGCTTTGAAAACTGCTCAAATCCTCCAGACAAATATGCAAAGGGATCCAATCAAGAGAGAACACATGTTGACATTCATGGAAGGGATGATTTCCCAAGGTCATGCAGAGGTGGCACCACCTCTAAGTGCACATGAAGAGTGTTGTTGCCTACCACTAGTTGGGGTTTATCATCCCAAAAAGAGAGGCAAAATCAGAGGAGTCCTCGATTCCTCAACGGAGTTCATGGGATACTCCTTGAATAAGGTTCATCATGAGATGAAAGGCTCATCGTGGCTTACCGGTCCTCAGAAGATAGCTACTCAGGAAGTAGTGAATCCAGTGTCAGAATTTCCACTTGTAGATCCTGACCTAGATGAAGAGATAAAGCAAGAAGTGAACATCCAGGTCACCAAAACCAGTGTGGAACTGCGAGGACTTGTTCCAAGGTTTGAAAAGTTCTCAACCTGGAAAAGCCTAGTCAGAGCGTTCCGTCTGCTCATACACATTGCTCACTCATTCAGCTCCAGGAGTGGCAATGGTTGCCATGGCTGGCACACATGTAGCAATACAGGTGTTGAATCTGTGCGTCATGCAGAGATGATGATCGTGAAGGAAGTACAGAAGCAGATCTTCCATGAGGAATATGAATGTCTCAGAGAGGGAGTACCTCTACCTTCTAACTCCTCAATACGGGACTTAGCACCCATCCTGAACCAAGATGGTTTGATTTGCATTGGTGGTAGGTTGAGGAAGTCCTCACTTCCTGTTATAGTGAAGCACCCGGTATTGATCCCCGGCAAGAGTCACATTGCCAAGCTCCTTGTGATGCACTATCACAATAACGGGCACCCTGGCAGACAGTTGACAGAAGGTTCTCTGCGTGACGCTGGGTTTTGGATTACCGGGGGCAAGAGAGTCATATCTGCCGTTATCCACCGTTGTGTGATCTGCCGCAAACTCAGAGGGAAGACTGTGCTCCAACGCATGGCTGACCTCCCTCAAGAGCGTCTGAAGATCGGACCTCCTTTTTCCCAGGTTGGTGTAGATTGCTTCGGACCATGGGAAGTGGTCACCAGGAAGACCAGAGGAGGTGCTGCGAAAAGCAAGAGATGGGGAATGATATTCTCCTGCTTGACCTCCAGAGCTCTTCATATCGAAGTTCTAGAGGAACTGAGCACTTCGTCATGTATCAATGCACTGCGGCGATTCATGGCTGTGCGAGGCAAAGTGGAAACCTTTTGGTCCGATAGAGGATCAAATTTTGTGGGAGTCTTGAACAAGGTGTTTCGCACCTTTCTTGAGAGGAACAACACAGAGTGGAAGCTAAATCCACCCCATGCCCCACACATGGGAGGAGCCTGGGAAAGAATGGTAGGCCTATTCAAGAGAATTCTCAATGGCATTCTCCTCGAGACTAGAGAGAAAAGTTTCACCCATGAGACTTTGGTCACATTCATGATGGAAGCTATGGCCATCGTGAATGCTAGACCTCTTGTTCCACTGAGCTCTGATCCAGAGGACACATCTTTCCTCTCACCTTCGGTGCTCTTGACTCAGAAACATGGGAGCATAGAAGAGGTGCTTGTCGAGGATTGCAAGCGTAACATGTACACTGCTCAGTGGAAACGTGTCCAAATCCTGGCCGACAGGTTTTGGAAACAATGGAGACTCCGCTACTTGCAAAGCCTTCAGCAGAGGCGCAAATGGACAAGTACGGAGAGGAATGTCATGAAGGGTGACATAGTCCTGTTGAGAGACAGGGAGGTCAAACGAAACCAGTGGCCTCTTGGGATCGTTGAGAGTGTTGGTACTGGAGATGATGGTTTAGTCCGTCAAGTTCAAGTCCGTCTGCCTGCAACTGGAAAAACCTATTGTAGGCCAATCCAGGAGTTAATTTTGTTGGTTGAGGCGGAGTAAACGCCTGTTCATGGTCAGTTTGAAGGCCACTTGTTGACAATTGTTTAGTTTTAGAGTTTACATTTCGCATGTAATATGTACCATAAGTTATGTGTATTTGTATTCAATCAATAGGGGATGTGTTGTGGACATCCTAAGTAACATTTTAAGTTCTGGAATTTTAACGTCCATCGGACGTTGGGGGGGAGTGTGCTGTTCGCGCTGAATTGTTGTTGCAATTTCGGCTTCTCATACGTAGGCTAGCATTAGCGCGTCAAACATAGCGATGATTGTGTGTTAAATGTATGCGCGCGCGCAATATATGGTAGTGTGATTTTCGGCCTTCCATAATGGGCTAGAAAGATGGCGCACGAACCGATGGTTTGCTGGTTCGTGAGTCTAGCAAAAATGCAGCAAATGTATAAGATTATCACACGATAATCACAGAATCCCGGATGGAAGTTTTGCATCTGATGGTTCTGCGTAAGTTTACGATTATTACGTTGTTCACAGTTCTTGATAAAAGAGAATTTAAATGCCTTTTGTGTGTCCGGATATCATGAACGGTCTAGCGTACGTGACGCTAGTTTAGGTTATGTACGGTGCATATTGATATAACGTAGGACTGATTGCTACGCATTGTGTATTGTACGTTGCGTGTAGAGTTATTGTAGTTGTAGCGTTGTAGACTTGCATTGGCTCTTTGTGTTACCACTTGGCCGTGAGATGATTATGTGTAGAGCAGTATTCAGAACTTGGTTAATATGGTGGTAATAGTTACATTCAGAATTAATTCACAACTCCTGTAAGATAGAGTTTGATTTATATCAGTCAAGTAATTCAGTTTGTTGAATAAGACTTCCAGGTGAAGTTTCAAAGGTAGATATTAGGTTGGATTTGACACCAGTAATGATGAAGATTAGTGATAATTTTGCTGTGTGGACAGTTTCAGTCTAAATAATGCATTTGGACGTCAGGATGAATAAAGACTGTCTTTTGTGTTTTTGTGTTTTGACATACGTGCTTTACGTATTACATTCATAAGTACATGTATGTGGCTTGATGTATATGGTAGCGTACAGGCTGAAATATTTCATTTTCATGTGATATGAAGTGTACGTTATTAAGGCATCTTAAGCAGCTCTGGCTTAAGGGAAAGTATAATTTGCCTTGCTCAAATGTACGAAGGCAAACGCAGTGCCACACATGTAGGCATATAATGTGTGATGTAAGTGATTTTGCATTTTCCATACAATCCTTTGCAATTTATTGCATCACTTCACAGCTTGGGACAGGATCACAATCCGAATGCGTCCAGAAGGGTAAAGCTTCTAGGCTTGGAAGATCACAAGTCTGTAAGTCTGGTATAGGGTCTTTACATGCATATCACGGCCTGTAAATATTATTATTATTTTTTTTTGTAGACATTGCAATAGAACATGAATATTGCTACAGTGTCACCTACAAAGTGTAATAATATTGATACAGTGTGACAGTGGATGGATAATGACATTACAAAGCTGCCATTTCATGATGTGTAGTGAATACATGCATGGATAAAAATGTGTATGTATAATGATGCAGTACAAGACAGTGTACTATTGTTTGTTCACAAGAAGCAAACCTTTTTGTGTGTTAATGGAGCATTATATCCATATACATTCAATTTATTGTAATCCATAGAAATGTATGTTTGATATATTCATACAGTGTATCATTCATTGTTTCATTTGCAGTTTTACCGTTCGTTTCACATACATGCGCACACGCACTTGGGCTTGCGCATAGACAGCAAGGAGGAGAATTGATTAAAGACAAGAGTGCAACGTTCGACTCGTCTGTCTGCGATTTTATTCTTGTTGTGCATGTGTATACGGTTAGCTGACTGGATAGGATCTAGTGCTACCGGTACCTAGAAATCCGAGGCCAGCATATGTACTTGCTAGCAAGAGCTTCTGCTCGCAAGCAATATTGCTTGTTTTTATGCATACGGATTCGAGTAAAAGGCTAGCACAAGCAATTGCTAGCGTTTATGCATCCGGCCCACTGACTGATTCCCATCACTGCTTGTAGTAGCCCGGATGTGCCAGATCGCACGTGGAGAGAGGTCTCCTTCCTCTCCAACGAAGTCAGACATCCTACCTGTTTTTCATCACATTTTGCGTGCTAACCACTGGACATTCCCGTTGTTGAAACGAAAAAGTTTCTTACACTACATATGAGTAATTTCTTGTAGATTTATACCACTCCTGCACAATAGTGTGGTCTTTCTTTTATGAATATGAAAATGATACTAAAAAGGGAACGTCCCAGTTAAGCAAAACCTCAAGCTAATTTTACAGAGCTTGGAAAATCGAAAGCAATTGCTAGCAAGAACAAGCAATGGGTATGTTTTATGCATACGTTTTTAAGTATTTGCTTGGTCTCTGAGCAATTGCTTGCGGGCAGCAAGCAATTTATTGCTTGTGCTTGCTAGCAAAAGCTACTGCTCGCAAGCAATTGCTTGTTTTTATGCATACGGATTCAAGTAAAAGGCTATAGCACAAGCATTTGCTAGCGTTTATGCATCCGGCCCAATGCCTCCGGCACCACTTCGTGGCGGAGGCATAAAAAAGGTCTTCATACTTTTAAGGTCAGATTTTCCACCAAAGGCCATCTGACAAGAAAAAAAAGCAACATATTTCATATTTCATATTTTTGTTGCCACTTTCCTCCCACTTTACATTTCATGCAAAAGAGTGGGATCGACTGGTAAGTGTTTGTTTGTGTGTGTGTGTGGGGGGGGGAGGGGGGGGGGGGGACACCAAGCTTTTCTTCCCCCCCCCCCCCCCAAGGCTGCGCCGGTCCGGTTATGGGCTTGTAATTGTGGTGATGGTGACTATCGCCGATCAGCCCCACCCCCCCCCCCACTCCTCAGTACAGATTTACGCCGTTTGCTATAGGGCCTACTATACTAAATATTCACACACAAAAAAAATGAATGAATAAAAGTGAATAATACCAGCCCAATTAATACACGCATTTAAATTGTGGGCTTTCAAAAGATAATTAACCATTCCACCTATTTACACAATATTGAACTAAAAATTCAAATCTGTTTTTGAGCCAACTTAATTATCAATCGACACCTAGACTCAGTAGCCTAAAGTCTGTGGTAGCCCAACTAGTCATTAGACCACTGGTCATTAGCCAAACTGGGAATTAGACCAAATGATGATTAGACGAACTGGCAATTAGACCAAGTAGCCATTAGACTAAATGAAGACAGACTAAGTGTAATTAGTAAGTAACCAAGTGAGAATTAGCTCAAGTGGTTATTAGACTAACTTGTTATTAGACCAAGTGTGAAAAGACCAACTGGCAATAGCCCAACTGGTGTTAAACCAACTGAACATTAGACGAACTGATATTAGACCTAGTGGCAAAAAAAAAACGACAACATTAGACCAACTGGCAATTAGACGAAATGGGAATAAGACAAAGTGACGATTAGCCCTAGTGGTCATTAGACCAACTGGTTATTAGACCATGTGGCAAGTAGACCAAGTGAGAAGTGGACCAAATGGGTTTAGCCCGAATGGTGTTAGCCCAACTGGTGATTAGACCAAGTCGGAATAGACCAAGTGGCAATAAACCAAATCTCACAACATCATGCTTCAGCGAGCACAGAGATGGGCAACATTATGCAAATCAAATCCCTGGGACCTTCCTAACGGATATTGATTTGGCGTTAATATTTTGATTCTTGGTGACGTCCTGAAGTCATGCATCTCATGGTAAAAATGGCCATAATTAAACAATGAAAACGTGCCAAATTTCAATTCTGTTAAATCTAATGTCCTCCGTTGTTCAAAATATGATTTGACAGTAAAAAGACATGAGTTTGATATAATGTTCACACTTATGTAAACAAGATGCTTTTCCTTTTTGTTGAATGTTATTATTTTGATTTGTGAATGAAAAGGGGGGCATTATACAATGTATAGAATAAAAAGAAATCACTAAATAAAGTACGGAAAATCTGACTACAAAATAGCAATATGCATGCACTGCTTGAAATTCCTTTTAAATTGACATGTCAAGTTAAATGAAATTTCTGTTTGATTTTATTTTCTGAGGTTATTCAGTCATGTAAGGGCCAACGTTATATCAAACATTAGATTCCCTATCCCCATGTACTGTGAAAACATACTCTTAGTAGTGGTGAAAACTGATGCTTAAAATGTAACATTTATTATTGTATTGACAGCCTGTATTCATGCTACTGAGAGTTGAGGCCTACGTGAAATGAGGCAATCGAGAAGCAAGAACTTACCACCCAAACCGTTCCTAGTGGTAGTTTCAAATCATTATAAATTATTTTGATAGGCGCATTTCTTGTGCTCACTGAAGCATAACACAGCAGAATGTTTATCAAAATGAAATTAGACTAAATTCCCCACGAATAATTTTGAAGTCTACACAACACAGGAACTAAATTTAGTCCATTTATAGGGTAAAGGGGTTTACCAGCTCAACGTGTTCATTGAAGCGTGACGCCTTGAAGGAAATATTACAGGATTACTGTACTAGTAATGCAAAGCGGTTTTAAGCACATTGAAGAAAAAATGTCATTCAGTTGATTCAAGTGCACATAATCAAAGCACTACATATTGCATAATCTTAATATGATTTTTGTTTAATAATGTGCTCATTCAACCGTGAATCGACCAACATTGTGTGCAAAAGTGCAAACAAATTAATGTACCACGTCCAAACTGTCATTTTGCAATTTTTACCCCGTGATCACTCAACCGTGAAATTTTGCCCACAAGTCATAATTATGGTATGACAGGAAGCACATAAATTGTGTGTTGCATGCCTTCTAATGCTGGAAAATTGAAATTTGTTCAAATATCATTGAATCAAAATTACAACATACGGCTTGTGAACTTCAAAAAATGACCATTTTGCCTTCAAGGCGTGCTCATTGAAGCGTGTCCCCACGACATACGCTGAATCCCACATGATAGGTAGCTTGGAAGTACAGCTACTTGCCCCTGTGCTTAGATTTCCTCAAATGTTCCTGATTCAGAAATTACAGCGACTTGTTTTAGGGGAAACTTACTTTTTGTTTAGTGTTTATATCCTGAAGTGAATGATGACATAGTGAATCTGCTGCCAAAGTTATCGTATTCACATTGTATGTACATTAATTTGTTAGTTTCAAGGACTACCTTTCACATATATTTTCCTTTTATCATTATGACTGCAAAAGCTATTTACGTATATTTAGTATGGTATTGCTTACATTTCCCATGATTTCGTAGTGTAATTGGTAGTCTCGGGAGTCATCATCGGTTGCAGCGATAGGCGGAGTTATTGGAAGTTGTGTGCCATTTAAAGAATTCTGTAAAAAAAAAAAAATGCACAACAGGCATAAACGGAGTGAATTATTCAAGAAACAAGGCAAGTGCCGTAATGTGTCTCGCCCACAAACGGACAACACCTTTTTTTTATTTTGTTCACAAATGGACCTATGGATCAAAAGTTAGGAGTCATAATTAAATGCACAGTACATTGGGCCCTAAAAGTCCATTGACCCCTGCCTGTGATCTTTGACCTTGTGACCATCAACTCCCCAAGGTACATCTACCATCCAAGTCTGGTCACAAATAGACGTACGGATCAAAAGTTATGACCAATAATTAAAACGCGCCCTATTCAAAACTTAACATTGGGCCCTAAAAGTTAATTGACCCCTGTCTGTGACCTTTGACCTTGTGGTGACCATCAACTCCCCGAGGTACATCTACCATCCAAGTTTGGTCACAAATAGACTTACGGATCAAAAGTTATGGTCCATACGACGCGCCCTAAAAACTTAACATTGGGCCCTAAAAGTTCATTGACCCCTGCCTGTGACCTTTAACCTTGAGGTGACCTTCATACTTGGCAAAAGGTAAAACTTTGTATGACCACTCTTCCCTCTAAGTTTGATTCAAATTGAAGCCCAGAGTACAGAGTTATTCAAGTTTTTATAGCGCTACGGACAGACGACGGACGGACGGACGGACGGACGACGGACGGACAGACGCCGCAGGCGATCCCTTAGTCTCCCCTCACCTCCGGTGGGCTCGACAACAACAAAGAAACAAACAAACAAACAAACGTATAAATTAAAGGACAAGTCCACCTTCATATATCTTATCTTGCTTCATGAGCCTATATTACAGCTCGAAAAGAACAACTCGATAGATCTTCGTCTTAAGCACTAAACGAAATTAAAGGGTTGTACCACTTAGAGAACCGTTATACTGATTTCTTCCCTTTTCAAAGCGACTGCTTCTCAATAAATGTAGTAATTGCGAAACAATTTAGCTACAAATTCACTACCACAAGTATTCATGAGCGATTTCGTGAGTTCGTTCATGCTATTTCTACTAAGAACCGGAAGCATCACCAACTAAATACATCCTGTAGTTTCTTTCCTTCCTTCTTATCATCTCAAACCCATAAATCCCCTCGATTTAGTTCAGATCTGCTTGTCATCGCTCTCCATCGGTCTCTATTAAAATCATTCTTATCTGTACACATTATATCGCAATTCTTCTTTCTTTAGTGTAATTCTCTGATCACAGATCGATCCAATATTCCTCCTCCCAATAGCAGAGTCGGCGCATCCGAGGGCTGTGGGGGGGGGGGGGGGTTGCCACTTGCCCCTCTCCCACTTTTTTTCAGAAAATATATGATTTGACTTTTTGTTGCTTATCTTTGCTTGTCAGCAGCCAATCCATCGACGTTGTTGGAGGAGTGGCATCAAAAACTGTGAGCCTTGTCAGCCAAAAAATGTGAAGACCTGTTTGTTTCTTTGTTTCTTTGTTTCTTTGTTTCTTTGTTGCTTATCAGCCGGTAAACTCTGGAAGTGGCATCAGAAAAATGTTAAGCCCCCTTTTATTTTTTATTTCATTTATTTTTTCATTATTATTATTATTTTTGTCAGCCGATTTTGGGACACAACTGCCATCCAAAATTGCCCCCTTCCATCTTCAACATGAATCGACGTCTACGGCGCGCTATTTGCCCAGTAATTCCGATAAACTGAGTTTATCGCCCAAAAACTCAGTTTATTAGTCGAAAAATCAAGATTTTTTTCGAGAAAAACGGTGTTTATCGAGCGATAAACTATAAATTTATCGATAAACTCTGTTTATCAACTGAAAAAGTTAATCGCTCGATAAACAGTGTTTCCCTCGAAAAACTTAGTTTATCGACTGATAAACTGAGTTTTTCGGTGATAAATTAGGTTTTTCTGTCAATAAACAGATTCTCTCGAACAAGGCAAGTGCCATAATGTGTCTCGCCCATTCGCGTACAAGAAATTGTACGCGAATGGGATACTAGTATAACAGATTAAAAAAAAAAGAGATATAACAGATAAAAAGAGATATAAAAGGGTAAAAATTTATGGCAAAAAAGAAACGTGCCATAAAAACTTAACATTGGACCCTTAAAGTTCGTTGACCCCTGCCTGTGACCTTTGACCCTGTGGTGACCATCCACTCCCCAAGGGAATTCTACAATCCAAGTTTGGTCACAAACGGACCTATGGATCAAAAGTTATGACTCATACTAGAAACGCGCCATAAAAACTTAACATTGGGCTCTAAAAGTTCGTTGACCCATGCGTGTGACCATTGACCTTGTGGTGACCATCCACTCCCCAAGGAACATCTACCATCCAAGTTTAGTCACAAATGGAGTTATGGATCAAAAGTTATGACCCATGAAACGCGCCATAAAAACTTAACATTGGGCTCTAAAAGTTCGTTGACCCCTGCCTGTGAGCTTTGACCTTGAGGTGACCTTCATAATGTGAAACTTTGTATGACCCCTCTTCCCTCGAATTTTGATTGCAATTGAAGCCCAGAGTAAAGAGTTATTGAAGTTTTTGTAGCGTTACGGACAGACGACGGATGGACAAACGCCGCGGGCGATTAGTCTCCCCACACCTCCGGTGGGCTCGACAAAAACTGCATTCTATTTTGTCGATAATCAGAGTTATTCAAGCCTCGTCAGTAGTTGGCGCTTTCAGCTTAATGTAGTAGTCAGGCACTGCTCGTGTCGTGTGCCGTATTACTAGCTTCAGGCGTTATACGACATAGGCTGCGTTTATCAACTTTCCCCTGTTTAAACGGCTTTAGAAAGCCCTTTCCAAAGCCCTTTCGAAAGCCCTGTAATATTAATGTGCCGCTTGTTTTCTAAGAAGGGACGGCGAAAAGCAATTACCATCAGTAAAGACATATCTTCCTTTGAGAGTGACGAGTCATGATGCAATGCCACATGAATCAATTGTCTTCCTATCTGTGAGGCAGCTCCAGTTTAGCATATACTTCAAATATTTCTGAGTGGCGGCATGAGACATGGGATCAAAGGGAATGAGACTGTTGTTACTCCATTTCTCAAACCTCCTTGGTGAGAGGTACACCTCCCTGTTCCTAGCATGTGCGTGCATTACGCAGAGCTGTATGTATAAACGTGTGTACACGTAATTGTGTGCACTTTACGTGGCGCGCGTCTTTTCAGAAACCGGAAACACAGGGTTGCGTAACCGCAGTAGGGCGACCTACAAAGCCGTTTCAAAACAGCTTTGCGTTTATCAACTTCAAAAGGCTTTTACAAAAAGGTTTCTGAAAACTTGTTTAAGAAACCTGTTAGGAAAGCCACAAATTTGCGGCTTTCGAAAAGGCTTTCCGAAAGGGCTTTCAAAACAGCTTTGCGTTTATCAACTCGTAAAAATTCCTTGAAAGCTGTTTGGAAAAGCTGTTTCTTCCGAGAAATGGAGTTGATAAACGCACCCAAAAAGAGTTGATAAACGCACCCAGTGTGGGATGTTAGTTGTCGCGACTTCTAGCTACTAAAGTCGCAAATCTGCGGCTACAAGTAGTGCGTGCTAAGCCCTATTAGCCAGCTAACAATGCTGTTTACCGCACTGCAGTTAATTCCGTACTAGCGCCCTCTTTCGCCACAGCTGAAATAACCATGATTATCGACAAACTTTTCGTTTGATAAACAGTTTAACTTTTCGTTTGATAAACAGTTTTTTTTTTTGCTTGATAAACAGTTTATCGAAAAACTTAGTATATCAATAAACTTTCTTTATAAAGTGAAAAACTAAGTTAATTACGCGAAAAAGTAGGTTTATCGAAAAAACTCTGTTTATCGAGCGATAAACTTATTTTTTTGCTCGATAAACATCGCTCGATAAACAGAGTTTTTTCGATAAACATAATATCTGTTTATCAAGTGAAAAACTATGTTTATCGTGATAAACTTAGTTTTTCACTCGATAAGCAGACTTCCCCTCGAAAAACTGAGTGTATGGAATGATAAACAAATTTTGGGGGCTATAAACTAAGTTTATAGGCAATAAACTCAGTTTATCGGAATTTTTGGGCATATAGCGCGCCATAGACGTTCCTGTTTCCATAAACTGGGCTCCCTCACTTTTAGAAACGTAGCGTTGGCCCTGAATAGTGCCACTCCACGAGCCTTTGTTTTCTGAATGGCAGCCTCTAATCTCTCTCGCATCTTCTACAAGGCGGCAAACAAAACTACTATACACACATTTGATTTGCTTTTTGTCTATTAAGCCTAAACTAAACACCAAAGACGAATGTTCAGTTCAGTTCAGTTTTTATTTCTGCATTTCAAAATCAATACAAATCCACAAATCAACAAAATACTTACATAGTCATTTACACAGCTAATATTCGTAACGTTTGGATCTTACATACATTTTTTTTTTTCAAGAACGAATATCATATATGAAAGGAAGCAATAGGAAATGATAAAAATGAAATGCAGGGGACCATCATCATAAGCTAAGCTTGACGAGGAAGATGGCCCCAAGATGTTATTGAAGACATGTTTTATAACCTGATTTCCGGTGAAGGGGTGAGGGATGGAGATAGGAAGTCTTTAGCTAATTTAAACTTGTGATACTGAAGAACACACTCACACTGAGTTGTAGATCTAAGGAGAAGAAGACCCCTGTGGAGTATGGACTGAGCATTTCAAACTGAAATTATCACCAGTGATTACATAATCATGTGTGACACAAAGTGCAAGAATGTCAACATCATCTGATCATTACCTCATTCACGCTGGAGTAATATGTCTTATTACGAAATTCAGGGACCTCATCGTTCACATCGATGACTGTGATATCATGCGTTAAGCCCTGTGTCAGAATGGGAAGAAAACATTAGAAAAAATAACACTTCAATTCGGTCACTTTGCATTTTCATGAAATTATTCGTAATAATAAAACGTGAAACACTTTCGTGAAACACATCATCGGACACATATAATACACGTTTTCTTTATTATCTGTGAGTGACACGAGTGAGATCATTGGTACCACCATGGAGCTACTCTGTTAGTAGCTCCATGGTACCACACTGTAAATATTAGTATCACGTGAGGTACTAGTTGAATATGCTTGAAAAGTCGTTTTCACTATTTAGACACGTGTGTCTTATTCTTTGTGGAGTCAGGTGAAGTTTTTCTCAGGTCTGAAGGCGGGGGGGGGGGACTTGCTACTCGTAACCTGTAGCCCTGTACGGTCTGTCTCATCAGGGTCGAGCTGAATCCAAAAAACTTTGGTTTCATTTTTTCCGACCACGTCTTCAGCCGCCATTTTGACTTTCAAAATGGCTGCCATAGCAAACTGTATCTTTATCCATATCTTATTAAGTGAGCATTATAGAAACTTCAAATTTGGTGCAAAATGCATGGTTGTGATGTCAGACACTCTGGTTTACCTTTTTCTGATATTGTGGATTGTTTTGATACAATTTGTAGGCTGCCATCTTGAATTTCAAAATGGCCGCCATAGCAAACAGTATTTTGAACCATATCTCATACAGTGATCATTGTTGAAGCTTCGAATTTGGTGCAAAATGCATGGTTATGATGTCAGACACTCTGATACTGGTGTATATCATTTTCTGATATTGTGGATTGTTTTGATACAATTTATAGGCTGCCATCCTGAAATTCAAAATGGCCGCCACAGCGTTTTTACCCGTATCTCATGTTGCAATTATTGTAGGAGCATCAAATTTTCAGTAATGCACATGCTTGTGGTGTACAACGTTCCAGTACACCTGTTTCCTATTTTGGATCATTAGATAGGCCACCATCTTGAAATTCAAGATGTTGGCCATAGAAAAACACAATACTGTGGCAAGTGCCTTTGATGAAAATTGCCAAAATTGTCCTAGTTATACCGAATTCATTTTCAGGTCACGCAGAACGACAGCCATCTCTTAATTCAAAATGGCCGCCATAAATTCAGACTGTAATGATGAGGTTCTAATGACGCTATCAAGCCACTCTGAGGGGCAAAAACTGTGTGTGTGTGTAGGGGGGGGGGAGGGGAGGGCTCCCATACCACTTCCCATAAGTTTGGGCAAGCGTGTAAGCGTTCGTACTGTCCCACATCCCATAATAGCCAAGCAGGTATGTGGTTCGCTTACACGTGATTTGTTTTTGCCTCTCAGGCAAAACATTATTTGGTGTCGTGGAACGTCGTTAATAGTTATATTTAATCCCAGTTATTAAATATTTGCACGAAAGTAAGCATTGATACGATTAAAGGTGATCTTCAAAAACTTGATCTTCAAAAACTTGAGCTCATAATTGCTGGATGTATTTCTGGAATAACACAATGAATAAGGAATGCCAATGAGTGGGTTTTTTTTCTGATTGTCATTGTGTGGGTCATCCTCAACTATCAAGACTTCCAAGATGCTTACTGCTGTATCGCCAATGATTCTAAAACTTAAAGGAGCAATTATAGCTCAGTTCTGTGGCACTTTGGATGCATCATAATTCCTCAACAATTAGAACACCACTACATGAGGGTGATCTCAAAAATTTTCACTGCATTGAATGTGGTGTTTGGCAATCACGTATCGGAAACATTCAAGGAAGATATTCTAGAAAGAGATGAAAAAGGAAGTTTTTGCGTTCTGTACAAAGCATTTGTATCTGAAAGAAAAAAAAACACTGTCTGGGATAATATGAGAAAGGCCAAACATTCAGCTCTTGCAATTGAAATACACCGTGTAAGATTGGATCAAAAGTTATTGAGCTTAAGAGGACAACTACCTTCTTATAACACTTCTACTACTGGACGATACAATTAACAGAAAATATAAGTTCTGTTGTTCCAAATAATTCCACAATCACTCTTCATCTCTCAATTTTATGGCCTTCTCCTCATTCTCATTAACAAAGGTTCATTTTTCATACCCATGCCTCAGAAACTCACAAAACTGAGCCAAATAATCAGCCTGAAAGTTGAAATACTGATCAGTCAATTCCATCTGACATAGAACGGGGAAAAAACACAAAAAAAAACAACAACAAAGGGTTCATCAAAGATGCCATGGATGCTGTCACCCGTCACAACGAGGAAGCAGATAGCCTCATTCCATTGCATGTATTAGATGCTCCTTCAAGAGCAACAGGGAATTTCAGAGATATCGATGATTCTTACATAACATATGGACACTGGCATTTTCATCCTAATGGATCTTTGCTTTCCTTTATAATAATAATAATAATAATAATAATAATAATAATAATAATAAAAGGACATTTATATTGCGCAGCTACTATAATGATATACTCTACTGCGCATTACAAAATGACATGCATACAAGAAATTCAAAGAGAAAATACACTACTTCAAGAGATGACTTTTTAACCTGGCCTTAAACTCATTAATTGTAACTGCTTATCTTACAAACAAAGGGAGATTATTCCATGGTGCAGCGTACAAAAGTGCCCTGTCACCAAGAGTAACTTTTGATTTCCCCGATGGATATTTCAATAATGTTTGATCCCGTGCAATTCAAAGATGATAAAATGTTTGAAATGATGTTTTTAACTCTACAGGTTCATGTATGTACACTGGTGCTGTACCATGAATAGCTCTATATACAATTAGTAGAGTTTTGAATATGATTCTCTGCTTTACAGGCAACCAATGTAATGCACGCAATAATGGACGACAATGAGAAAAACGAGGAGAATTACAAACTAATCTAGCACATGCATTTTTCACCCTTTGTAGTTTACCTAACTGATTATCAGGTAAGCCATAAAATAAACTGTTACAATAATCCAATCTGCTTGTGACAAACGCATGGATGATTTTTTTCAGTACTTTCCCGTGTCAAATGCTTCCGAATATGTGCATAAAATGAATTTTTACATACTTCAGAGATATGTCTGTCAAAAGCTAGGCGTGAATCAAACCACACTCCCAGATTCCGTGCAGAATCAACAGGATAAATATCAACATCAATCACTTTCAGGCTTTCAGTGCGTAATTTTGAAACTTGCTGTCGAGTGCCACATATTACAAATTCGGTTTTCTTATCATTAAGTAGAAGATTGTTGGATAATAACCATTTGTGAAGATGCACAATACATCGGTATATAATGGACACAATATCATTCTCATCTGCTGCAGTAGGTAAAAAAGATATGTACAGCTGTGTATCATCCGCATAGGTATGACACATTACTTCTGGGAAATTGTGTTGGATTTCATGGAACAACCTACTAGCATACAAAGTAAAAAGAAGGGGACCCAGGAAGGAGCCTTGGGGCACACCCCAGGGTACATCAAACTCCTTGGACATACTGGAATCGACCTGAACCCTCTGTCTCCCATCATTCAAATAGGACTCAAACCATGACAATGCTCTGTCAGTTATTCCAAAATGTGTTTGGAGAACATTCACAAGAATATCGTGTCTAATTAAATCAAAAGCTGTACTCATGTCCAGGAGAACCAAAAATACCACCTGTTGCTTATTCATTGCTAACAGCAAATCATTCTTCACCTTTAAAGATAATAAAAAGTTTTGGTACCTCAAAAGTTTCCCTGAATTTCCGTGTTTCAGGTTAAAGTACCTTTTATATAACTAACACTGTGAGACTTACTCTCCCCAAAGTGCTCTCATTTCTTAGTAATCATGCAATTAACTGCGACCAGCAGCCCCATACGCATAGCGACCAGCAGCTCCATACGCATAGCGTAATGGGGCTTCGCATTGTAGCATTCAGGATCATGACAGATTTAGTATTGCGGGTAAATATCAACTTAAAATCCAAAAAATTCTTCAATTTGAAGACTTAACAATTAAGTTGAAGTCTTGAAAACAGGCTTCGGACAACGTTTGGTTCTGCCAATAGTCCCTTTCTGTTCGAATTGATGACTGAATGTGACTCTGTCGAGAGGACCTTGGGAGAGCTACATACACTGATTACTACGGTCAGCGCATACGCACACATCACATGCGAACAAATTTCAAATCCATGAACGGATAAGATGTTTGTGTGCGCATGCGCTGGCCGTCAATTCAGTGTAGCTCTCCCAAGGTCCTCTCGACCGAGTCACATTCAGCCATCAATTCGAACAGAAAGGGACTATTGGCAGAACCAAACGTTGCCCGAAGCCTGTTTTCAATACTTCAACTTAACTAGTAAGTCTTCAAATTGAAGAAATTTTTGGATTTTAAGTTGATATTTACCCGCGATACTATATCTGTCATGACCCTGTATGCTACAATGCGAAGCCCCATTTAGCTATGCGTATGGGGCTGCTGGTCGCAGTTAGCTACTCAGTATGCGTATGGGGCTGCACGCTGCTGGTCGCAGTTATCATGCAATCATGGTTTCGTACAATACGTGTACTACCTCGCCGCCGTACGGCGGCGGCTCTGGTACGATCAAAACCATTATTGCATGATTACTAAGACATGAGAGCACTTTGGGGCGAGTAAGTCTCACAGTGTTAGTTATATGAAAGGCACTTTAACCTGAAATACAAACTAAGACAAGGAAATTCAGGGAAACTTTTGAGGTAATACCAAAACTTTATATTATCTTTAATAGGGCTGTTTCTGTGCTGTGGTTTTGTCTATATGCTGACTGCATTGGTGGTAGTAAATCATTGGTTACAAGATGTTGCTGAATTTGACCTGCTACTGCTGCTTCAACCAGTTTGGACACAAATTGCAAATTACTAACAGGACTACAATTTGAAAACTGTAAATCTGCACCGGGCTTTTTCAATAATGGTCTAACTATAGCCAACTTCCAATTCCTGTGAAAGTGTCCACTTGTCAGAGACAGGTTGATAATTTTTGTAAGAACTGGCAATAAAATATCAATGTTCCTTACAACCAGCTTTGTGGGTATTGGATCCAATATACATGTCTTCTTTAATACTGCATGGCATGTTTTCTGCTCCATCACTGGAAAAGGAGATGATAAAGTACAATAAACATTGCTGAGAGATTATGTTCTTCAAATTGTTGCAAAAAAACAAAGGTCTCCCTGGTCATGCCTTTCATGGCGCAGGCAGAAGTTGAAAATTTGAGGATGTCTCAAAGAGCAGATGGATCAAGAATTCTCTTAGCCTTGAATCATGCAGAATGTGCAATGATACAATCAATGCCTTCGGCTGTGCGTGGATGATTTCAACCTGGACAATCTCCCGCTTTGCTTTCGTAGAGTCTTGATACAACACATCCAGAGAACAAACCTCGTAAACCTTCACAACCTAATTTGTGCCTCTACTTACAGGGGAATATAATATGGTACATTGTTGTTATTTCCAGCGGATATACATCAACTGTGCAATTAAATGCTTTGAGCTTCCTTACACCAACGGTAGCCAGCCACAGAATTCATTATCATGTTCATATGGCAAGAAATGCAAAAGTCGTTTCTGGAATAATTTAGAACCAATTCTCCCCTGTGTACAGCCCTATACAAGTGCTGTGACTTCAAAAACACATGCAGGGAATGAGCCTCGAAGACATTAACTAAGTAAATTTCCGATAAATTTGCTAGTACACGGCTAATATTGTTTTATTTTAACTCTACAACCAAAAAAAAAAATCGTCTAATTTAGTCACTCAGACACACTTTTGAAAGTCATTTGCTTTGACACCAGAATCACATGATTTCCCATTCACAAGTTTTGCCCCAATGCAATGCTCTCAAAGGAATGTTTCCTGAAGCAGCCATTTTGCATTTCAACATGGTAGTGTACCTACAGGAAGCAGTCCCGCCTATGCAATAATAACACTATTTCATTGAATTGATTGACTTACACATAGGTCCTACATAGAAGTGCTCAGGCACGTTTGAGTTTGCAGGGTAAAGATCTTACAGCACCAAATATGGGTTGAAATCCATCTTGAATTTCAAGAGTGGCAGCCAAAGCGAATAATCCATTCTTACAGAATGTATATAATTATGTGTGTGTGCCTGTGTAAAGGAATGTGCAATGTACACCACCATAAACATTAAAATGCCTAAAAGTTGCTTGTAAACACAGATATTAGCTGAAAAGCAGCCACTTTGAATGATAAAATGGCAGCCTCAAAAATGATCTGCTGTTAGGGAGAGGATCAAAGTGCATCTGAATGTTTAACATCATGAGCCCGGTTTATGCCCGAAATGTAAACTTTCTGTATTGTTTACAACATGAAATATGGGTCAAAATATATATTCTGGTATGGTGGCCACTTTGAATTTCAAGATGGCCATCTATATCAAAATGGACCATCATATTTCAGAAAAGATGTTTCAGAAGGTCTTATAGCATACGCATGCTCTTTGCCCCAAGTTAGAACCTTACACACTGCATACAATATAGGATATAGGCCCAATTACATTTGCTATGGTGGCCATTTTGAATTTCAAGATGGCCGCCAACCAAAATGATCCCTCATTTAAAACAAAAATGTATATATTAGCATGTCTGACATCATAAGCATGCTTTTTGCCCCAAATTTATACTTTCCATAATGCGTAGAACCTGAGATACAGGTAAAAATACATTTAGTTATGGCGGCCATTTTGAATTTCAAGATGGCAGCCCTCCAATTGTATTGAAACAATCTTCAATATCAGGAAATGGTATATCAAAATGTCTGACATCATAAACATGCGTTTTGCATCAAATTTCAACTTTCTATGATGCTCACATTATGAGAACTGGGTAAAAAAAAACAGTTTGCTATGGCGGCCATTTTGAAATTGAAAATGGCGGCTAAAGACGTGGTAAAAAAAAATGGAATAAAAGTTTTTTGGATTCAGCACCCCCAAATTGACCAAGTTAGCTGAAGAAATCAATTTTGGCACGAAAATCTCACGGGATCCAATATTTCGACGTAGCAGACCGTACTATATAGTAGAGAATGAGAAGACACTGGAATCCAGAAAAGCTAGAAAACTGAGGACAGCTAGTGTGCCCACATCATCTCCACAGCCGACCTCTTTCATTTGCAGCAAGTACACGTAGCCGAGACTGCCATTCAAGAGTTGACCTATAGTCATAGCAGGAAATGCTCCAGCCAGAAATAAACTGTGATTTATGCAGGGTGTATACCATTGTCTTACAAGACAGATGAATGCCAGCAACAACGTATCTCATTCTTGTCAGTCTTAATATTGTGAAACCAAAATTATGAATCACTATCAAAATGAACCACCTTGCCTGTTGAGCTCTGAGCTTGCGATGTGATATAACAACCAGATCTAAGTCAATTACATTGTTCTCATTTTCTTTGAAATTATTGTAAATGCGGATGGGTATAAATGCAGTACTGCGTGTATTCTTGTGCTTCTTGCCTAATCGCGGTAGTGACGAGATTTGAAGGAACTGGCGAGCGAACAACCATCCGTTAAATACGTACTAATCAGTGTCTCGCAAATGAAAAGTTGTGCATCGGGAAAGTAAAAATGCCAAAATCCGATACAATGATACAATTAAGCTTTTCATTATGCAGTGTTACGGTCCAAATGCTCTAAATAGGCCTACATATCTTGGACTTCTTTCTTTCAGTATGAATACGAGGTCATTATTGTTTTGTTTGATGCTGTATTAACCACCTTAAAGAGGTTACGGCGCTGGACACTCATAAGGCATCAATAAATCTATACAATGCATTTTCAATTATGATCGGTGCATGAAGCATTCACAAGATACTAAGCACACAGTATCCTTTTCTTTTTGTCCAAGATTGTAAAATGTGTGCTATACAAAGATTGGATACCGGCAAGGTCATTTAGAAAAACAGTGTTGAAGACCACAGATGCTACGATTTTATAATGTAAGACTTCTTTGCCATCGTTATCAAAACTATTTTAGGACTTTCATTTTGGTAATTGTGGCTCATGAGGCATACTCACCGGCTCTGTAAAATCAGGATCCCCTGGCGCTCTGCATTGAATTTGGAATGTCAAAACCCCCAACGGAGTAGCCTGTAAAGAAAGAATCGGTCAATAATGAGTGTTGTCTGATTCGGGTGTACAATATTGCTGATTGAACTTAAAAGAATATCACTCCGGGTTTTTTGTTTTGTTTTGTTTTGTTTTGTTTTTTCACTGAGTCAGTCATCCCGGTTGCAACTGTTCATAGGGCCTACATAATGCTTAATATAAAGCATTAATCAATATGGCAATGCACGAAAAGATCGTTTGAATTCATATTTGAGCATCACGATCCTTCGGTAGCAATAAATGCATACGAATGATTCGTTGTATGCATCTGCATGCTACGATAACCTGTTTTTTTTTTTCTATTTTGGTCATCTTCAATACACACAATGTGGGCATGATATCTTCAACTAGATTAATGTATGAACCATGCGCATCGTCTGATGCAACTGAACGCATTGAGACCCTCTGTATAGTAGGATTCGTGTCAAAAAGGACCCAATCGATAATGATAATAAAACACCAACATTTTTGCAGCATTGGCAGTGTGAGAAGGAACAGTGGGATGTGTCGACCGACTACCTCGCTGTCAATAGGGCCGTTAACTTGCAACTCTGTTCCCTGTAGCATGAAGGATGAGGCCTCTTCACCGGTGAGCCGTAGCGCACTATTCGAAGGAGTCACAGACACGTTAAGAATGGTTGTTCCTGTCAAGATTAAACACAGAGACGTATCATGATAGTAAAGCAGAGCCGCAACTCACCACGAGTCGCGCACGAACATCTCTTTACTCTCATTGATGTATGGCGGTCCACCATTTCACATATTTGTTTGTGCCGTATTTCATATATAGGCCTATCCTATAGTCTAGGCCTATAACGTATATGATAACAGAAGACATTTAATGTCAATATATTATACTGCTCTCATACTTCATTAGCTTTATACAGAACTATATAAGTTGATGTATATCAACATACAATAGCCAAAAAAGGAATACAATGATTATTAAGTTTATGTATAGGCCTACGGTCGTTCTTTTTTGTGTCTCATGTGGCAAAGGACTGGAATCATTCCACGACCTAGACCCCACTCGTCATACGGTCCACGAGCTAGACACCACTTAAAGCAGGCCCGTGAGCTGTCTAGGGACCAAGAACTCGATACTACGTTTTTCAAGCTCCACGATGTAATATTGAGCTTGTGCACCTGTTATCCTGTAGTGTCGCCTTATGGGCGTGAGTTGCCTATAGTATCTATATACTTGAGAGCCTTGCTGACATTAACCATTTGCTGACACTAGTCAATATACCCGTGGAGTGCCAGAAATCCTCTATGGGGATTCCCCCAGAAATGGTCAAGGTCACTGGGTCAACGGAGGTCAAATAACTGTTTTGCGCTACTCCTTGGTCTGATCTTGGCCAAACTTGCTGGATGCATAAGTAGGCCTACACTTGGGAAATCCCCATTGAGGATATTTCTGGGGGAAATATAGTCATACCGAGGTGCCACCGCATCTACCAATGCAGCCAAGGTAGGAAAAGTAAGAAATCAATATAGCGCCCTCTATCGGGTGTCTGATTATTGCAGCTGACGAAGATTAGAAGTTATTTGACCTTTGACCCCAGTGACCTTGACCTTTCCAAAAATGAACCCCTCAAGGGCAATTTTGCGGTGAAGCTGCATCCACCCACTACGTTTGATGGAGATCGGACCAAGGACCTGGAAGAAGTAGAGGAACAAACAGACAAACAGACAGACAGACAAACGTTGCTCGAATTATAGTATGATGATGTAGCGTTCAGCTCGTTGACTGCAAGGCTTAGTGAGCTGCATAACCCGGATGGCCTTGTCCTGTATGACTCGTGGGCCGTATGAAGTCATGGGCTGTATGACTTGTAAGTGTCGAGCTCATTTCATGACTAGCAGATTCGAAAAACTGTACAGTGCGTCTCGGGAAAAAAAAAAGAGCCGAGTTTCAGCGCAAGTTTTTTTTTTCTTTTTTTGCTGTCATGATCATTAATTTGCCTTATAAGATGTATACGAATGGAAACATACGCTTCTCTTCTCTTAATGATGCACTACTCAGTGTTCATGATTCATTGATGGCTGAGTTAGAACAATGGACAGTAGTGCTGCAAAAGTTTAATTTGCACGTACAAATTGCAACTTTGAGTGAGTATTTTCAGGCTTTCATTTTGACAAAGTTCATAGATGTACAACTGTATTTATATTTTCTTCTTTGATATGAGACCTCATGCGTAGAATATGAATGACGCATGCTCGAAAAATGTTACATGAAATGAACATGATACATTTCTACTTGTTCGACGAATAATTGAAAAACAAGCATTCAGCTTTCCCGACCTAGCACTAGACAGTGGGCTCTGCGCCAGCAATTCCCTTTCATCACTTCCACACTCATGTTTGTGTGAATTCATTGAAGCATGAAGGTCATTGTTATCTACCAAGTCGGAAAAGCTGAATAGCTGAATTCTTATATTTAACTTTCCATCTATCTGGGCAAAATTTGAGCATACTTTCAAATCAAGTTTTGTATGGCAGGCCTTGATCATTTTTTTTTTATTCAATGTGAAAGGAAAAATTATGGACGATTATTTGTGGCTATAAGATTTTCTTTTCTGATTACTGAAAAAGCCCGCAAAAAAAAAAAAAATCGCTTAAAGTCGCAATTAGCACGTGCAAACAAAAATTTATTATCACCATTGTCCATTGTTCTAACTCAGTCATGCATGAATTATGATCAGTGAGTAGTGCATCAAATAAAAGAAGAGAAGCCTATCTTTCCAGTCATGTACATACTCATAAAGCAAATTAGTATCACTGTGATAGCAGAAAATTGCTAGCTAGATAGATTGTTCCGAAACTATAGGTTTTCCCGCCCAATTTCGTAAGATTTGGATTCAAACTAGCAAAAAGGCGTTCAAATTCAAGCGATTTTTGCTACTATTCTACTCTCACAGTTCATTTTAATTCTTTGAGCATTCAATTTTCATGTTATTCATTCAATATGGAGAGAAAACATAATGCCTCCGGCACCACTTCGTGGCGGAGGCATAAAAAATCTTAAAGGAATGAGATGAAATTTGAAATAAGACTTTTGCCTTATATTACCTATTATAGGGCTTACGAAGGCTCGTATAACTCCTATTTGAAACACACGTGTACAATATATTCATACACGAATTTAACGCTGCTGGGGTCCGTTTCATGAAGCTATCACATAAAAGCAGCGTTAAATTCGTGTATGAATATATTGTACACGTGTGTTTCAAATAGGAGTTATACGAGCCTTCGTAGGCCCTATAATAGGTAATATAAGGCAAAAGTCTTATTTCAAATTTCATCTCATTCCTTTAAGATTTTTTATGCCTCCGCCACGAAGTGGTGCCGGAGGCATTATGTTTTCGGGTTGTCCGTCCGTCCGTACGTCCATACGTCCGTACGTACGTCCGTACGTCCGTCCGCATTCGTTTACGCGATAACTTGAGAAATATTGACTGGAATTTTACCAAACTTGGTCCAAGTATAAAGTATGATGGGGCAATTACTTGATTAGATTTTGGGTGAAATCGGTCAAAGGTCAAAGGTCAAAGGTCAAGGTCAAATCATGAAATTGTATCCGTTTACGCGATAATTCAAGACTGGATAGAGCAAATTTCACCAAGCTTTGTCCAAGGATGATGCATGATGGGACAATTACATGATTAGTTTTGTAGTGAAATCGGACAGAGGTCAAATGTCAAAGATCAAGGTCAAATTCTAAAATTTATCTGTTTACGTGATAACTCAAAACTGGATGAAGGATCTGTCACCAAACTTGGTCCAAGGATGATGTATGATGGGGCAATTAGTTGAGGAGATTTTAGTGACATTGGCAAGAGGTCAAAGGTCAGAAGGTCAAGGTCAAATGCTAAAAATGTTGCTATTACCCCCATATCTATGCAATGCCCGAAGGTATTTTATTGAAACTTAGTATAGACATGTACTACTGTGCAAAGATTCTCCAGGGAGAGTTTCATGTCATAAGGTCAAAGGTCAAAAGGTCAAAGGTTAGGTGAAAATGTTGCAATTTCACTTTTCTCGCAAATGGTTCAATATATCTTCATGGAACTTGGTATATACGCATGTACTGACTGGCAGGGATTATCTAGGGAATTTAGGGGTCATGGGTCAATAGTCAGGGGTCAAAGGTCAAGGTCAACTCCTAAAAAAAATGTTACTGTTTCCCTTATATACTGGTGTATGTAATGCTTGCATTATTAGTTTTAAAACTTAATATATACAGGCTTGTGCCGAAAGGGTGGGTTGGGTGGTGGCGCGTCGCGTTAATGGGAACACCACCCTTCGTCCAAAGCCCCCCCCCCCCCCCCGGTTTTGCCGAAAGGGTGCGTTGGGAGCGTTGGGTCGCGTCGCGTTGACTGGAACCCCACCCTTCGTCCAAAGCCCCCCCCCCCCCCCGGTTTTGCCGAAAGGGTGCGTTGGTACTTTTTCTCATGTAATATTAAAAGACGAGTTTTGAATTTATATTTTACCTTCAAACAACCATTTCAAAGAGGCTATCGTCCGGATCGATTTACACTCTATTACCACTTGGTCTACAGCCAGTTGGTCTAATAGACTGTTTAATATCAGTTGGTCTAATAACCAGTTGGTCTAGTCATCATTTTGTCCTATTACTGTTTGGTTTAACTGTTATTTGGTTTGATTACTATTTGGTCTACAGTCAATTCGTCTAATAATAGCTATTTGGTCTATTCTTGGTCTATTATGAGTTGGTCTAATTCCATTTCGTCTAATCATCAAATGGTCTAAAATGAAACCAAATTTGTCCAATATAAATTTAGTGTACACATCAATATTAAAAAGGGCCCCCCCCAAAAAAAAAAAAAAAAAAAATAGCCCAGTTGGTCATATAGACGAAACGATGATTGGACCAAATGGTACCTGATTAGACCAGGAGGCTGGCTATTAGACCAAATGACAATAAGATCAATGGTTATTAGACTAAATGGGTGTAGACTAAATGATGATAGACAGAGGCTAGACCAACTGGGCAATGGACCAAAATTAATGATATGTATATACACCAAATTTATATTGGACAAATTTGGTTTTATTTTAGACCATTTGATGATTAGACGAAATGGAATTAGACCAACTCATAATAGACCAAATCGGTATTTGATGATATAAATTGGTGTTAGACCAAAATAGACCAAATGGCTATTATTAGACGAATTGACTGTAGACCAAATAGTAATTAAACCAAATAACAATTAGACCAAACAGTAATTGGACGAAATGATGACTAGACCAACTGGTTATTAGACCAACTGATATTAAACAGTCTATTAGACCAACTGGCTGTAGACCAAGTGGTAATAGAGTGTAAACCGATCCGGACGATAGCCTCTTTGAAATGGTTGTTTGAAGGTAAAATATAAATTCAAAACTCGTCTTTTAATATTACATGAGAAAAAGTACCAACGCACCCTTTCGGCAAAACCGGGGGGGGGGGGAGGGCTTTAGACGAAGGGTGGGGTTCCAGTCAACGCGACGCGACCCAACGCTCCCAACGCACCCTTTCGGAAAAACTGAGGGGGGGGGGGGGCTTTGGACGAAGGGTGGTGTTGACGCGCCACCACCCAACCCACCCTTTCGGCACAAGCCATATATACATGTATTACCTAATGGAGATTCTCTGGGAAATTTCCAGCCAGAAGGTCAAAGTTCAAAGGTTAAGGATCAAAGGTCAGGTTTAAATGAAAAAAATATATATATTTTGTACTGTAATTACACTCTTTCTTCATACCTTGAAAATTACTCAATGCATAAACTTATAACAGGGTCAGTCAGAAGTCAAGTAAAAAATCATCAATTCCCCAAATACATGTACCTGCACTCTTAGACAATTATAGCAAACCCAGTTTGAGGAAAGTGAACATTCAAGACATTTCTGACAAACCTGTCATATCAATATTTTGCCAGTTATGTGAAACTGTCATCACACATTGTGAAGACATTGTACTATACACCTATTGGGAGAATCATGCATTTAGTCGCCATAGCGACATTTCTAGTTTTTTCATTCGATTTAGAGAGAAATTCATTAAATTTAACGACTCAAAATTGGCATTCAATTTCGCGCCAGCTGGATAGACGTTCAAAATCGTGCCAAATACCAGTTTCAATATCATTTATAGGAACACAACTTCGCACTTTGAACGTTCGAATTCAATCAACATACACAAGTTCTACGGGCCTTTTTTTCACTGTCATATTGGATGATACAATTTCATTTTCATTTCAAAGTCTCATGTAATCATCTTGAATGTATTGTATGTATTTCTTTCCTGTCTCCCTTTCTTTCACTTTCAATTCATCCCTAACAGAATGTATGTAACAGTTTATAGGAAATAGCCATATCCAAGAATATCGTAGTGGTCCTACCCGTCCAAATCCATATTGATCCATTTTGATTCCATTTTTTAGTTACCCATGTCCATACCATAAGTTGTCGCAATCGGATCAGCTGCTGTAGATAAACCCATTTCACCAAAGGGTTATATTGCCATTATATGGTTGTCAAGGTGATGCTTTATCCACTAATTCTGTCTGTATTCGAGATGTTCACGCATACTCTGTCATGACCCGTAGCAGCGGCTAAAATCGTGTATGAATAAAGTGTGAATGTATGTGTTCGAAAGTGGGGTTATACGAGTTATGAGCTATAATATGAGTCACAAATCACATTTCAAGGTATGTTAAGGTTTCATATTTAAACAGTTGAGTAACTACAAAGAATAAAAGCAATAACGAAAAATACTGCCCATACTTTGTTATTATTTGCCTTATCGTGAATGAATACATTAACGCTCTCCACGGCGGTGCTGATGTCAACTTGAATACGTTGCACTTGCATTTTTAATTTGAATGCCCCTTTTACACCCTTGTGTGAGAAACTCATGAAATCGCATGCTGATGAAATTAAATTGAATGAACTAGTTACCTTTTTGAATGTCGATCTCGGTGATCATTCAAATTTACTCTTTGAACGCCAATGATCGCATTGTTAAATCGAATGCAAATCTGATGAAATTGGGCGGGAAAACACATATTATTTATTCCACCAGGTAAAGAATATAAGTTACATATCATAAACATTACAAATATGAAACAAAATCTAGAACGGACATTACAAAGGGATACACTGTACTGTACCTGTTACATAAAATGAAAAAGAAGAAGAAGAAGAAGAAGAAGAAGAAGAAGAAGAAGAAGAAGAAGAAATAAATGGAGACAACATGTGGGTCAGGGTTAACTGGATGGAACTGGAAGGATTAATATGAAACAGGGGAACATCGACATGATCGATGTTGTAGAAGGGATCTATCAAAAGAGGGAAATAGAATAATTGATCTTAATAATACTATTGCTCCTAAATTCTTCTTTACAAAACCCGTCGATGTTTGAATCTTAGAAATTAATGAAATAGTCTTCAAAAAAGTCTAATTATCAGCAATTAGTAAGGTATGTCCTATACGTCCAAACCGGTCGTTAGGGCATACTATATTGTGTCATAATACAGAAAGAGAAAACATAATTGTGTGCCACCGTATAAACCTCCATCATGTAAATGAATACAGGTACATGACGTGTCTGATGATCAAATCTATCAATAAAATAATGCCAGTTTACCTACATTATTTCATTACAAAGTAGACGATATATAATTGCTATGCATTTACACATGAATATCCCTCAATATGCTGAAGGTAATATTATCATTCCTCAACTATAACCCTAACTATACAGTGTACGTTTTTAACCAGTTCAAATATCCGCGACACACCATCTTCATGAAGACACCAAACTTTCAGAAATTCCTAAACTCAATGAATTTCATATGTGAGCCCAATCATCATGATTCCCAGTAGATGTGCAATGTACGCGGAAACGAGGTCATGGACGTGCGAATCTAATATAAGCAATGTCGGGTTATGTCAGAAACCGAATAATAATGATGTTATCTATTATTGTTATCATTGTTATCATTATTATTATTATCATTACTATTTATCTATTCATCTATTTATTCATTCATTCATTTACTTATCTAACCAGATGAAGAACATATTCATATCGTAGACATTACAAACATAAAAAAAATAGACTGAACACTACAGAAGGATACACTGTACTGCACATGTAACACAAAATGAAAATGACAGAAAGGTAAAGATGGTGACAACACGTACGGTGGGCCAGCGCACACAAAAGTAAAGGCATTTACTATTGCTCATAGGCATGTGGACCCACGCAACCAGTGATTGCCCCCAAGAAACATTGATAAACTACAGGCAATTTACAGACTTCATAAACACAAATGTAATTGCAAATAGTTAGTATACGGTAGACATAATTATATAAACTATTATACAAATCACTCGGCTTAAAAAGCAGTCAATTAATATCCACAGGTCCCCTAATTCTGAACAAACATGGTAGAATACATATGGTTGAGTATATAGACTAGAAATATCGCTTTATGGCCGCAGGTATACCTCTGCCAAATGATATTATTCTCCCATAAACATGTAGTACATGTTAATAATTAAACATTATGGCGTTCTTGTTTTCCATCTTTAACAAACTATGCTACACATGATTTGCTATTGATCACTTTCTATTGTTGTAGCTGTGATAGGCGCTGTTTTAATCTTGAATATTAATTTCAGTAACATATTCCTCTTTCCATAAAAATCCCATGATGTGTTATACAGCTGAGAAAAAAAAAACGAAAGAAAAAGAAAACAGTTCTTACTTTTTTGTGTCTAAAACAAAAAGTTTAATATACCGATTTCCGCGTTTTCTTCAACTTCAGATCCGACGCACCGGTTGATGCTGCATCTAGTCGAGTCGCAATATTCCTCGCAATTAAACGCACAGAACCCTGTAGAGGGTTTAACATACAAGAAAAAAGTCAGGGTTTACCTGTTAGATACTGAGGAAAGAAATCCTACTCATCACCAAACAATGATGACGAATGATCAGTGACAGATCACGACAAATTCGGTTCCTAATCCATATATTCTTTTTCACTGTCTATATTTGCCACTGTGATTGAAGAAGATTTTACCTCAAGGCGCAGACTGGTGCTTTGAAACAGCCACAAACTGTGCAAAAAGCCTATATACTAACCAATAAGAGCAGCGAAGGGGGGGGGGTATAATCATAAACGCAAGGTTTTGGAAAAGCCACCTCTTCCATGCCCATCTCCTTCAAAATGCTGTCTGCGTATTGAGGGTGTTACCTGTACGATATTAGAGTACGGTACATAGTCGCCACCTAGACTGCTTCCAGTGACGTAGTCTTCTTCGTGGGAAATTTTCAGCTTTTCGAGTGCATTATCTTCATCTAGCAAGGTATATAGAACTCTAATTCTCTACTCCCTGTTGTCGTGAGAACGTAATTATTTAGATCGATTACTCAGAATGTTTTAATGTGCAATTTTAGAATGAAGTTTGTTCGGGGATACAAATTGGTAAACATAATACAAGAACAAGATTTTTTTTTTTAATTTCTCCTCTTTATTTATTTATTTTTTTTTTGGGGGGGGTGTCATTTCTACAGTGAATAAATCCTCGGATTTGACATACGTGCATATGTTTTGATCTAAGTTCCTCTTTGTTTGGATTGCTGAAATCGTGTTTGATAAATTCTATACGTGATCAGGCAAAATTTTGGAATTATCAATATATAAACTCAGTTAAGTAAATGCTTAGATACTGCATTATCACTAGCATCACTCTGTGAGGACAAAATCAGATTATCTATCATTTCTAAAGTGAGATTCGCTTATTAGCTGAAGTGAAAACGATACACAGATCGACTCGTGATTCAAAATCTGTATGATAGAAGATACAGAATATACATGTAAAACCTGTCATTACTCCTATACTTAAATACGGAGCTATAGGCATTGGTTAGACTGACATTTTTCCTTTCTCGTTTGTAAAAGTCCGCGTGGAATACAAAAATCGCATCGCACTGACACGAATGTCTATAGTAAAGGATAAAATACCTTACCTTCAGCTCGGTTCGTGGTAATGCTCAGGACTAACAGTCCAAGAAAAAGTCCTGATAATTTGAACGAAGAAAATCTCTGCCCCAGAAGACCACTAGGTCTCATCTTGAAGCGCTCTGCCATATCCGGCTTCCTATCAGAGTAGCTGTAGTAAAAGAAAAGGAGAGAAATGATAATTCGACTGGTTCATGTGAATATGATCGGCATGGTTTCTTATCACAGACCTATAGAAGCAAGCAAACACAATTTATATTTGATTAATAATTTCATGTAATTATAGATGTCAACCTATACTTAATACTACGAATTGGCGGGGATTTTTCATTATGAATAGCGGGCTGATTGGTGCAACTTAATTCTTGTTGTTGTTGTTGTTGTTGTTGTTGTTGTTGTTGTTGTTGTTGTTGTTGTTGTTGACATGTATATTCTCGTTTGAAATTACACTCTTCTGAATGTAGAAATTCACGCTTTTGATTTGACTATTAGTTCTGGCACCATTTGCACCTATCAAGGTATCGGTTTAGAAGGAAGATAATTATGATCAAACCCATTTTGGTTCATAATAGATGGCCAGTACAACTCCATTCCATAATTTGTCACCATTGTTTTGTTTTTACAACTCTTATACAATTATTTCGATATGTAGATCATGGGACCTAAAATCTCGTTTGTGTGTGTGTGTGTTTTTTTTTTCTATTTAAAGACAGAAACATCAACACATGCATAATATTATTTATCCGTCTAATGTGGATATGCATTTCTGAAATGATATCTTATCCTTGCAAAACATATAAAGTTCTATAACATTTTAATGTAACTTCATTGACGCTTCTATCTTTTATGGTTCAGCTTTTACATCGCATTCTGTTCAACATTATTATCAAGCGAGGACTTAGATCAAAATTTCCCTTTAAATTTCATGCTGCGACTCTGTGCGTATCTCTCCTTTAACAGGTTAATTCGTTGGTTTGACTGAAGCAGGTGTGCATTTCACATCGCATTGTCTGCTGCTAGAATGTGGAAGTAAACATCGATATTTCATTGCAAACAATTTGTGCGATGTCTGATGTAAACAAAGCATGTTGAGCGGAGAGCCGCGTAGCTACGAGACTTTATAAGAGAAGGCAACAATAGCTGTATTGTCTCTGTCTTCAGTTTAGGTTACATCCTGAGGACAAGAAACAAATTGTGAAGATTTTCACATTACATTTAGGAAGTATCCTTTACGGGCTTGCAGCTGAAAGCGAAATTTAATTCAAATTCAATTCACACATTTATTCAGTAATGAAAATAGTTTGGATATAAAATGTTTACAAAATGTAGCAGGTACAGTTTAAAAAAAAAAAAGCCAGAAGCTTGTTGAAATAGAATGTTATATGTAATCGATCAAAGGCCGTTCACAGCGTCTTTCTATTTAAGTACTTTTATGTGTCACTTGAGCACTCGCAAAAGGGGAACTATGTAGAAATTTTTAAGATTTATGATATTTTAGTCATCATTCGGGCATCATTTTGTTGGAGCACACAACGAAACGTTTAGACTGCTATATTTTACTTAGAAGTAATTACATCAACCATCTATCAAAAAGATCGTCACCTTGAACATAGATCAATATTACTTTAATGTTAATGTTGCTATGCCTCTATCAAAATCGCTCTAATGTATCCCAACAATACTTCTTGTATGAAGATTGGTTAGACAAAGGTATTGTCTTTATAAGTGATCTACTCAACCCTCCCCATCCAAGTTATAAATTGTTTGAAGAACTGATTTTGGATTATGATATTAGCAAAAGGAACAGGCGGAAATACAACTTTTTATTGAAAATATTCCAAAAGATTGGTTTGATTCCTCTGATTTAACTCCAGACAAAATATTTGAGGAAATTAAAACAAAACTTTTAAAAACTAAAAAAAAAATATATATCCACAGTTCGCTTACAGTATAATGCAAGAAACATGTTATCCAGAAAGATAGACTATATTTTGGAGTGACCTCCAAGAGTCTGAAGAAATCAATTGGGAAAAGGTTCATGTGAACAACTTTTTATGTACCATAAATACACGTATTCGGTCTTTTTACTTTAAGCTATTTCACAGAGCTATAGGTTTGAATGATTTTCTGTATAAAATTAAAAGAAAAGATTCTCCCAATTGCTCATTTTGTAAGAATGCCCCTGAAACCTATATTCATATTTTTGTTCAATGTCCTTCAGTTCAGCCCATTTGGGAGGATACTCTTAAAGCTATTTCTCAGAAAATCAATAAGGCATTAAATGTTTCATTATTTGAACAAATGTTTCGTTTTGACTCTGATAAATTTTTGACATATCTTTTTCTTTTACTTAAATATTATGTTTATATTTGTAAATTTCAAAATAAACCACCAAGTTTTAAAGTTAATAAATCGTATGTCATAACCAACAAGGAGCTTGAGTATAATATTGCTAAAAGAAATAACAAACTTTCAATTCACTTCAGGAAATGGAGATTTGAACTGTAAATAGTATTTTTAGTTTTCCAGACGACATCTCTCATGGGCCTGTATGAGTAGTTTTAACCTTTGCATGTTTTGATGGTATACAATGTGTATGTATTTTACATGTTTCTGCAGAATCAGCCATAATTCTGTATTATGTATAATTCAAGAAGTTTGTTATTTTATCTGTACTGTGGAATTGGGTGATTCAAAAACTTTTTTGGTGTTTAAGGCTACATAGCCCATACAGGTCTGTGGATGATGTTTTGTGGGACTCTATGGTACTGATTAGTTAAAGAGGAAACCTTAACTGTTATTGTCAAATACAATGTATCCATGTATTATGCATCTTTATTTATAAATTGAAAAACCCCTCATCTTTAATAAGTTATTATATTTTTTTTTTAAATGTAACACAATTTTTCATATTCTCAGTACATGTTCTGTATGTGTCATGTTAGTGACACTTGATGTGGATGGGGTACAAATTCTCATGAGACAGAAGGACTGCCCTAATTTTTCCCTTATACTGTACTAGGATTGAAATAGGTACATGTATGTTGAGATATTTTACTATTTGTTAAACCTGAAAGAATGTTATGTACAATAGTACATACATGTACTTATTTTGGTTTTGTACGAGTATTATGCAAAATTTGTTTACATGTACTGTTTTTAGGTTGTCATCCATTCCAGCGAGTCACATACAGTTTATACTGCCAGCAGTTTTCGGGAATGATTCCGGCTTTCCGTTGGTGGCCTTGTGTGCCTGCTGGGTGGGTTTGCTGCTCTCTCTATTCTATTCCGGCCTAACCCGATCGGCTGTATGGGCAGATTCCATTTTGTATACTGATTACTGTGTGTGTGTATGCATGTTTGCGGAAGTGTATGAAGAAAGAAGGGTTGAGTAAAGAGTATCATAACTGTGGGTGGTTGATTTGTCATGTTTAACTGAAAATGTAACACTCGAATATAGAATGGAGTCTGCCAGAGGCCCGGATTGGTGCTGGTGGATTGAGCGGCGGTCCGGCTGGCAGGTTCGCGGGTTTGTCGGCGGTTTGCTTGGGACATCTCTCGTAATCTTACATTATTTTGCTTAAGATGATTTGTGAAAATGGGTGACAACTCCTATTTGTGAAATACTTGGTATGGTTGCTTTTTTGTTTTGTTTTGTTTTGTCTTGTTTGTTTTGTTGTTTTTTTTTTTGCTTTGTCTTAATTTTATGTATGATTTGTTTTTGAAAATCAATAAAACACATAAAAAAAGATCGCTCTAATGTGGGGCGATATGAGCTATGAAGGAAACTGTGATTTTACGCCGAAATATTCGTAATTTCACAATGGCACATGGATTCACTAGATACCCTCAACAGCTCAAGGTATTTATTGAAAAAAAATATTGTAATGGTAGAAGCCTAAAAAGATTGAAGAGAAGTGGACCGGTATTAACATTCGTTTGATATCCAATCAATCACCGTAGTTGTTTGAAAAACGATATCAATATGCATTCTAATATTTCTATACATCGCGATTTCATATCACGCACAATCTAGCAGTGTAAACACAGTGTGAAGTACCTATACAGTATACGTACATGAATAATTAAAATAGGGGTGTACGCCTAAACTCAAAGTGCAACTATTCATAAAGACTAGCAGTCTTCTACCACCTCTCCCAATCTCTCCTCCCCCCCCCCCCCCACCCTCCCTTTATCTCTCTTGTAGTGCAATGGTAAAATCCGTCCACTTCGGCTCACCCCGCCTCGAAGAGGGTGACTCTTTTACAATATCCCCAGCTCGTCCACGGATCAGGGATCAACTTCGTCTTTCTTTCTTTCTTTCTTTTTGCCTTTGGTGCTTCTTTCAGCATACTTTCATGTAGAATTCACATGAATGGCACGCAATTATATATAAAGCAATCAATCATATACAGACATTTATAAACATACCTTTACCAGAATCAAGCACGCACGCAAAAGTAAGACGACCGAGGAAAGCAAAGAAACAGTATGCAAGAGGAGTCAGTGACACTAAAATTACTTGACATTTCTTTGTTTGTTTGGTATTAATGTTTGTTTGTTGTTTGTTTGTTTGTTTTTTTGTTTGGTTCATTTCCATCTGAGAAGATGGCTGGATAGCCCATATTCAGCTGCAACTCTGGTCTTCCATGGTGTCCAAGAGCGCTCTGTGAGGCGGGATCACTTCACCGGGTTAAACACTCTGCTCTTTGCGATGAATGAATGAATGAAGCGCACTATTTTACATATTGTATTGACTCTCTCACACACGGGAGCTCCATTATCTCCTATCCGAGGGACACAGTGTTTTGCCTCTTGCTAGAGGGGATGGTATTATTACACACAACATTACTCAGTCCAGACTCGGGAATCGAACCGGGGTCCTTTGGATCGTGAGGCAGACGCGCTACCGGCTGAGCTAACTCATTTTATACCATATTTCAATTTTACATCTAAAAAAGAAAAAAAAAAATGTTGTAGCAATATAATCAGTCTTTGACAAAAGATTGTCGAGACACGTCACACATCTCTGCAGCAAACTGCCATTCTTTGTTTCACTTTCTCTTTAATCCTGCATCACCTAGCCGGAATTACAACTGTCAACAATTATAGTTGTGCAAAATTGTCCTTAAACTGATATCATCAGAGCCTATATATCAAAACTTATGATATTGGTTACCTTGATAGATACTCGATTATATGATGTTCTCATGATTTATTTTTTTTTTTCGTTAAGACATATTAAGGATACATCATAGCGTATGATGTGCGTTATCAAAGGTGCCTGTACGACTCAAAATGTGTACACATTATGACGTTAAAACACAAAGATGTTTTTAAAACGATTGCAGTGTTTTGAAAAATTCAAGAGTTGATTAAACAATACTCATGTTTTCAATGTTGTCTATTTTATCATGTTGCAAAATGTGCCACTGTGCTTATTCAAAAGGAAAATCTAACTGATATAGAGCACAACCGTTCCTGTTAACAAAGTCACCTACATGCCCTGCTAACAAACTTTTAACATTTTCCTCATTTATTTCATAATAATGTAATGTGCGATTTGTAGATCTGATTGAATAAAGCTTATTTTGAACGATAAGACAGCTTCGGTTAAACCGTGTAAAAAATAATTTCTGCTATCACTACTATTTGCCGTGTTGCTAGAGCTTGCATGTTTTCACTCGATTATTCTCGAAAATTTCGAGATTATTCATTTACATCGATAAATTCAAAAGTTACAGAGATTTACATGTCATCTACAAGCAATCTTAAAACTATGCCCTTAATCTTTTACACAAAGATAAAAACATGATGATCACAAAATGTCTTCAGAAAATGACAAAGTATGTTGTTCTTTCTCTTTTTTTAAACCAAATATAGATCGCATTATGTGGGTTGAGTGAATGTAATAATGTTTATACTAGACTAAGATGTACTTTTTATAAAGAGGACTTTTCTTTATTTCTATCTCTACACCACTGTGGCAGCATGTAATTTTGTATATAGCCTTGTTATGCAACGATGATGGGACATGGATCTAAATAATCATGATAATATACAGATCCATGAACATATTGTTTTATTTACTTCGAACTTATCATTGACGTTTTCTACTGATACATGTATGTCTTTTCTCTCACTAAATTTGCATAATTACTTTGTTGAATTCGACAAGTCAGCAAGGTTCGCGTTTAAAGTTTTCAGCATAATATGTTGACTATGATGATCATTTTATTTGACAATAATGTGCGACAGTTGTGTAAGGTAATGAAAACAAGTTTTAATGTTTCTTGAGGTTCTAAAGTTCACTAAAAAGTCACGAAACACTTACCTGATAATTGCTAGACATCCGTTCCAGGAAGTTTATTCCACTATATTGAAACGCACGAAGTCCAATCTCATTCAGTTTCTGTTCCTGTTTCCCCCCCAAAAAAAAAACAAAAAGGTATAAAAAAGAAGGTTTTTAGAGAGAGTAAACATATAAGTGTGCAATATCATGAAAGACGAAAAAAATTGATAGCTATGATGCAGCATAAGTGTTGAAGATTTACCTCATTGAGCTTGACGATTGTAATACACACATCAAAGAATATCGCTGGACTGCTTTCAATATATTGGTTGAGGGTAATGTCGGAGGTACAATTATATGTCGGGGAGGTGTCGAGGGTAATATCAGGGAGAAAATGTCAAGGTGAAAAATAACTGCAGTAAAATTTTCAGGGTAAAGACGTCAGGCTAAAATAACGTCAGAGGTAAAAATGTCACAGGTAACAATGTCAACTGTGAATATATAAATATCTTTGATGTCGTTGCATGCTTTCATCAAGAATTATAATGTGTATTACTTTGTCCAAAGAAATTTTCTTCTCTGCGGGTATGGCATGTTTACTCTCCATGTTTGTCATTCTTTCTGATATATTCATACCTTTGCCATTTACCTCCACACCTTTGTCTTAGATATTATCATATCTGACGTCTATTTTTTAAATGTATCCCCTGGGATCTTCATAGCCCTTACCTCCTTTCAGTGGCGTATCTAGGGGGGGCAAGGGGGGCACGTGCCCCGGGCGCCACTCCTTGGGGGCGCAAAAAAAACGAAAAAACGAAGAAAAAAAAAGAAAAAAAAAAAGAAAGAAAAAGAAGAAGAAGAAGGAGAAGGAAAAAAAAAAAAAAAACTCGCCCGGACCCGGGGGGGGGGGGGGGGGGCGCAGAAAACCAAATCAAACAAGATAAAAACAAAACATGATGATGACGCGGACAAATAACAATGTTTATTGTGTTCACACAAGAATTAACAAAAAAGAAAGATGAGAACAAAACGTGATGATGACGCAGAAATATACAAATTTCGGCTCATCACTCGCGCATACTAATTTAGAGTATTTTTCAAGTCTTCAGTTTGTTGGTATGAATCGTTATCTATAAGGCCGCCACTATATCTTGATTAGAATTGTAAGATTTCATAAGCAAAAAAGACAAGAATTCCATGTTTTGTAAGCTAAAATGCAAAAATTTTCGGCTCGCTCGCTGCCCTCGCTCGCCAAAAATTAACCAAAAAAAAAAAAAGAAGATAAGAACGAAACGTGATGATGACACAGAAATATACAAATTTCGGCTCATCACTCGCGCATACTCATTTAGAGTATTTTTCAAGTCCTCAGTTTGTTGGTATGAATCGCTATCTATAATGCCGTCACTATATCTTGATTAGAACTGTAAGATTTAATAAGCCAAAAAAAGACAAGAATTTCATGTTTTGTAAGCTGAAATACAAAAATTTTCGGCCCGCTCGCCAAAAATTTATCAAAAAAAAAGATAAGAACGAAACGTGATGATGACGCAGAAATACATCGTATACAAATTTCGGCTCACTCGCGCATATAGAGTATTTTTTCAAGTCCTTAGTTTGTTGGTATAAATCGTTATCTCTAAAGCCGTCACTATTATCTTGATTAGAATTGTAAGATTTAATAAGCAAAAACGACAAGAATTCCATGTTTTGTAAGCTGAAATACAAGTTTTCGGCTCGCTCGCTGCGCTCGCTCGCCAAAATTTATCAAAAAAAAAGAAAGAAAGATAAGAACAAAACGTGATGATGACGCAGAAATATACAAATTTCGGCTCACTCGCGCATGTGATTATACTAATTTAGAGTATTTTTTCAAGTCCTTAGTTTGCTGGTATAAATCGTTATCTATAAGGCCATCACTATATCTAGATTAGAATTTCAAGATTTAATAAGAAAAAAATGACATGAATTCCATGTTTTGTAAGCTGAAATACAAAAATTTTCGGCTCGCTCGCTACGCTCGCTCGCCAAAATTTATCAAAATTTATTTCATTTAAATCACCTCAAAAGACCCCTCTTAGGTGCTTGAAAAAGCATATCATGTGGACCTGGATGGGGTTGGGGTTGAACAATTTTTTAGAAATTAGGGGCGCAATTTTCCCGCTTGCCCCGGGCGCCGTTTTCCCTAGATACGCCACTGCCTCCTTTTCCCGTGAAGTTTCCCCTCTGCCATTTTACTGCTGATATTTTAACGACTGATATTTTCATCCATAATACTTTCCCTGTCTGATTGTTACGTACGTACATTTTTACGTGCAGAATGATCAATGCCGTTTAACTATTCAGGTTATCGTTATATGCATACATCATATTGCAAGATATTCGATGAAATATTAAGCAGTGAGAAATTAAAGAGGCAAATGCAGAACGAGATTATTAGAATCTCACAGAATCTAATGGATATCATGACTCAGTAGGTATATATACCAAACATTATACCAAAATGTAAAGACTCAGGATGCTAACGACAAAATTCAAGCACTCTTGTTTTGGTGCATCGGGAACTACTAGTAAGTTGTAGTCTGTATAACAAATGTTCTTTCTTCCTTGGGCCCTCTGGCACAACCAACCACTACAATAAAATACCGATTTTTCATTATATCTATCGTCATTTTAGTATCATCTGATTCAGTGTAACCAAATATCTGGTGGATGTCCCGATCCCGGTAACATAAAAACCGGCTTGTAATTTGGTGATCACAAAAATGGATTGGTTTTAATAACAACACACACACACACACATACACACACACACACACACAGGGAGGGAGAGAGAGAGAAAAAAAAAGAAAAAGGAAAGAACAAGAACATCATGAACATTGGGACACAGAAAGGAGAGAAAATCTGGCCTTAATCGTTGGATCTCCTTGTACATGCCATGTCACACGCAGACGAAATCAGTGTACATGCACTGACAGGAAATATGCAACTCTTCTATATACGACTTCCAGCAAATCTAAGTATCAAAAAATACTTCTGACTCTAAAATAAAAAAGTTGCAATGGATGTGAGAATACACTCCCACACTATAGAAACCTACCTATGTATATCCAATGCAGTTATAAACGCTCGCAAGTTGCAGTACTTGGATCTTGAAGTTCTGAGACTCCCAAGACCACTCCTATTATAAGCTGCGCCAGAGATAGTCCAGGCCGTTGCATAGAACTGATGCCTGTACCCACGTTTATCCGTGAATTCGACCTGTTCCTAGTGAGTCACGTCGGGGAAAATGCCGTATATTTACCGCCGATACTGATAGCATAAAATCAAATATCGGCTGCAAACAAACGGCTGTCGTGTCACGGACCTGAACGGGTACATAGTCCAGCCTGTTGTTTAAAGGTTGTTTAAACGTCGACAATGTCGTCAAAGTATGGGTTTGAGACCACATAAACAAAAACAATGTAATCACTAAAACCATTCATTGAAGTGGCTGTATCAAGAGTCAGTTGTTTCACAAAAGTGTATAATTTTTATTTCCTATCTTCTGAATATGTTATACACAGCCCGCCGTCACTAAACTTGAAAATGCACCCAATTAACGATTAATATAGGTCTATACTGATACGAGCTATGGTATTTCTTTCTGTTGACTATAAATCACTTGATTCTCCGTGTGATTCCCATCTTTTCCATTGGCATTGCATATGGGAATGCATTTAACCACTGGATATAGGAAGCAACGCCGCCACTTCTCAGCTGCTGATCAGTTGCTCTTTATGGGACCAAAATGTCGTATTCAGGTTTTCTTATTCATAGTACATTGTACACTGGTACATGCAGTCGGGACGAAGAGAAATAATACATCGATGTTGAAATTGATCGATTGAGAATGAAAACAAGTTTTAGCTAATACGGAATATGGCAAAGTGTACACTGTTGAATTCGAAGACTTGGTTGGAGCGACTACATGAGCACACTGGGTGGGAGTGCAGAACAATAAGGCTCCCTTATCACCTAAGACTGGCGAGTATCGAGCTGATGTCATGGCGTATTAATACGCGATAAAGCCTTCTGGAACTTTAGATTGCTAAACATTGTGAGAACATCGCGGATACAATGGAATGTCCTAATCATATAAACATGTTCAGTTTAAACACACACACATACACACACGCACCCACACACACACACACACACACACACACACGCACACACACACACACACACACACACACACACACCCACACACACACACACACACACATACACCACAACCAAGGCTTGCAAACCACTTTATAAACTGTCGGTCATAACTGGGAGGGGGCATTCCAACACGCATGAAAATAAAGTTCAAGAAGTTATGCATGAGTCGGGCGTGTTGCTATGTTAGTGCATTTTAAATCAACTATATTGTTTATAGGTAAACTTGACGTACCAGTTATGGTTGAAATAGACTTTTGCGGCAGTGTTGATGCTGTAGTTTTCATCTAAACTGACTCTCTAATGGTCAGATATGAGTTATTGTGCTCTATAAGCATCGTTGTTGTTTATTTTAGTCAAGATACTTAGAATCATGGTTTCACTCTGTGAAAAGCACCTTAAATCAGTACTCCAGCACATCTTTCAAATAATGTGGCACCCAAACCGAACAGGTTTACGTAATATTTGCATGTATAGGTCCATAGTGTGAATGTGTGTCACAGAGAGAGGGAGATGTTTTGTGAGGAATTGGTGCAGAATTCTTTTAACCATGAAGTAGATCTTATAAAAATTTAAGTAAAGCAACTATTTTTACCCTTGTTTCACGTTTTTTCACCTATTTCATATCAAAATGCTGCTTCTTTTCATTAAAAAATGCTGCTCTTCTACAGCAATACATACAATATTTTAGTTATGTTTTCCTACTCTTCCAATTTGGTCCATTTTAAACATCCTTATCATTCACGGGTATCGATACATTAATATCTTGTGTATATCATGAACGCGTTGTGCGTACTGCTCTTGTAGTGCTTTGTGGCGTTGCATGATTACATGATAATCTATCTCGTTGAATGGCACACAAACGTTGATCAATCCAATACATCAACCTGTAATGTACGAGACGCTCCTCTACGCATACTCGGTCTCACGTGTCACTGAGATGTACTCTTGATAAAATATTCCTGTATTTGATGCATCAATGACTCTAAAATTATAGCTTGTTGCAATGTGTTCTGGTGTTCTTGTTGCTTTTTTAATCATACAGAAACCATTATTATTGAAATTGCACCGTTGGGCGACTCCTCATGTTTTGCTGTGAATCTCGATGATCGTTCCATTCCATCAAAAGAGACCTTAGAGTTTCTGTTACCAGCACGCACATTATGGGTGCAATCACTTCACACATTTAACTTTTACGAATTTTGTGTATGCAGAATTTCTCTGCCTATATCGAAGAACAGAATCCCTAACCACTATCGGCCAAGTGGTAGTAAATCCCCGTCCAGTAACTGTCCATCACGCACGCCGCGGCACCGCTGCACTTGAAAAAGCACTGTTGAAGAGATGGAAGGTGAACTTTAGCCATGTGTTTGTTGAACCAACATGACCCACACTATTCGTGTATGCAGAGTCAGAAAGGGCGTGTGACGGTCTTGATGAAATGATAAAACACATTGTGACTCCACTTCCCGTCTGCTGAATTTAATAAGTGTCATCACCATCACCAGTGATTGGACAGACGGCCTCAAGATTGTCAAATCCTGTTCAAATATACCAATATTTTGGGAAATGGTGAAAAGTATTTACTCCAGCGATAATCGAGTCTTAACGATAGTAGGGTTTCCACTACAAATGAGCGTATTAGTATAATTTTTAAATGTAATTCATGTGACAAGTCTAAATATGATGTCAAATGTTGGTCATGCATTGACATTTAACTTGATAATTTTGATTCGCTTGCATTCATGTCACTTCATGCAATAGGAAAGACTTGAAGAAAAGTCACTCATTACAAAATGACAATCCTAGATGCACAGAAGCTTAAAGGGATGGTATAATTTTGGTTGAGATAGGGATTAAGATTTTTACTTTTTGCAAGATATTAGAAACGACCTAGATGAAATATTAAAGACAATACAATTACAAAAGGAATTTTAGGTTTATTTGATGAACATTGGTCTTGAAATGGCTGAGATAACAAGAAACAAAGAGATCCTAATAAAAGGTAGGGCCCACCTATCATTATGACCACTTTGTTTTACTTTGTTTTTAAATATCTCAGCCATTTCAGAAACAATTTTAATCAGCAAACGTTTAATTCATTTAAGAATTGCATGCCTTTTAATATTTCATATAAGCGGTTTCTAATAATCTAGCAAAAAGATAAAACCTGAATACCCATCTCAGCCAAAACTAAATAATATACCATCCCTTTAAAGTAAATGTGACACATGGCATATGATATACATTGTGTCTCTTTAAAATTCAAAGGTAACTTTGCTGAAATTTGTTATAAACAAAATAACATATAGTTTATGAACTTCTACGCAATTCAAAACGTACAGAGAAATTCTCCTCTTCGTCTTTTACACACACACACACACACACACACACACACACACACACAAACCAAAAAAAAAAACAAACAAACAAACAAACAAACAATCATAACAATGTCGTCGCCGAACTCGCAACTAAGATAGTTTGCAACTGGGGAAATCCAAGTCGGCTTCGACTTACAGACTTCTCGCCAGTAAGTGAAACTACCAATCAGGATACGCCCCGTTCAAAGGGCCAAAACCGCACCCCGTTTGAATAATCAGCCATTCCACGAGCGCCTAGGAAATACGAGCGAAACATTATTCTAACCAGTAAATAGCTATTAACTAAATACCATAAATAAATTTAATGTACTCCGCAGGTGTATATGCACGTTTCACGCTTGATAGCTAATCAGTTTTCATTCTCCACAAACTAAGAATTGTCCATTGTCAAATCCTTCTCGGTTAGAAATTTTACGAACATAGTGTATAAAGAGAGCGTTTCTAACAATAAATTTTGACTACAGACTCGGTACGTCAGAGGTGAGTAGATTTAAGTCTGATATCTAGCGTCATACATGTAATTATTGATGCTTACTTGCGATAGAACGTCCTCTCTGCCAGCTACCGTATGTGTAGGGGAAGTTGTTTGGTTTAAGTACCATAAAAGATTGTGATTATTGTGTGCCTACTACAGTAGGGCCTACGTGCAACAAAAGTCATACTACAAGATCTTGATCCCATCTGATATACTGCTTCAAACGCGGTAACAAATCTACGATAAGATCAGCTCTATACTGCAAAATACATATGACAGTCTATATCTATATTATGTTTGCACTGGATAATAATTATACTTGCGGTTTTGATCCTGTATACATACGATGTATTTTGCAATAAACATCACAAACAGATCAATGCTTGAAGTAATTTTATGGATCTCTCTCTCCATCCGTCTATTGTTTGTTTGTTAGTGCTGAAGTTCGCCATGCATATATCACTCCACCTTTATTATCAGTTACGAATGTGACATGCTTGGGTTTTGTTGGAAGTTGAACCTTTCTGCAAACAGCAGGAAAGGAATGAATAGGCTCTTTGGCCGCGTTCTATAAAATGCACCATAAATCATAACTCATATGCCACCGATTAGTTAATGATTAACTATCCAAAACTAGCGACGAAATATATAAATAACACCAACATGAGGTTTGATTTACTTCTATTGTATGTCTGTGTGAGGATCACGAGTTTCCTGATAAGTGATTACTAAAGCAGCTATGTAATGGCGCTTAAGAGGAACATATAAATACAAATGCAGTATACGGAAACCCCCAAATAAATCATTTAAATGTTTGGTTATGCCAACACGCCCTTTCTTTACACGTACTTTAGCCCAGTCCGTTGTTGCGAACTTTGCAATTCTGGACAGTGGTCTTGAGCCAAAACTCAAATCTGGCTTCATAATTTTTAGTCCCTTTAATATTTTGACATTTATTCTAGTCATTCCTTGGGTATATCCTGATCTTGCACGAAAATTATTTTCGTTGAAAAATGCGGATAATCTGCGTCTCTCTCTATACTGCCCTGAGTGATGATCTATAGGGCCTATGTGTTTGTACAGATTTCAGAGTCTAGAAGAGAATAAGATGCTGGGCGTGTGTTTCATTAATCACAATATGCAATGTGTGGATGAAGGATACGAGGATTTGCATGAGAATTGCATACGAAGTACATTTACCGCTTCGTTCTTGCGATACAATACGGCAAGTTCTGCATTGCAAGCGACTGGTGTATCTTGCAAACTGACAATTTCCCATCCTCTATGGTCTATTATACGCCATCTCGTGCACCATTAGTATCCGACGGGGGGGGGGGGGCATAAAGCTGTTCTTAAAGTTACAAACGACTTAAAAACGACTGGTGATCAGTTCTGATGTGCTATACTTATCAGAATTTCAATAATTCAGCACAAGAACTGATCACCAGTCATTCTTAAGTCGTTCATATTATAACTATAAGAACAGCTTTATGAAACACCCCGGGTATAAAATGCTCTGCGCACCCATAAAGCAGTTAGTTAGCCTTTTAGTACAAATGTACATAGACACCATAAACCCTGTGATATACAATGTATATACATGTATATGCAACTAGTTTTTCCCTTCAGTACACTGTTATCCCCATCTTCATTTATTGGTTTTCCAGTATGAAAAAGTTATACCATTGCAATGAAGAATAATCTTCAAAATTGCCATTTTTTTTCTTTGTATGTTAGTTTTCATTCAAATTCATGAAATTCTTCTGTCGAGATGTTTTTATGCAAGTGATAGTTAAATTGTTCATTTGTTTTTCATGAGATAAGGAAGTTCATTCTCATATGCCTTAAGAATAAAAATTCCTGACAAAAATCCACACTTCGTTGCATTACCATTTAAACATACTAGAATAATCCTATGTAAGACCCACAAGACACAAATACAGGCATTACATGTCGTTACAGTTAACAGACAATATAGAATAGAAAAGATACATAGTATGAATTAAAGGCACTTTATTTATACAATCTCAATTCTTTATTTTCAGCGGTACACTGTATGGAAATATAAAACATTATGTAAATCAACAACTCAGATTTTTGCAGCATGACAAATAAGGCTAAAAAATCAGGTTCCCTGGGAATTAATCTCACATGGTAGTGAAAATCACAGGATATGTGCAGTCACACCAACATATCGTCGGTCCTATGCCAAAAGGGTCTTAAACCACTTCCACTGTTATGCCAAAAGGCCCTTAATGCTATAGACTTTGTACACTATTAGTGCCCTTTTGGCATAACAGGGGAAGTTCTTTAAGGTCCTTTTGGCATGAGGTCGACGATATTATAACCACGGACTTCTGGCGAGTGGTATACTTGAATACAAAACAAAAACAAAAATGAACAAACAATATTGTTTTCATTGAAACACTAAATACAATCACACGACTAAAGGGAATTGCATTAATGTATGCCATTTACAACATAGTATCTTTTTGAGAAAATAGTCCTCACATAGATTCAACAATTTTCATATTTTGACAAATATCAAGTATCATGAATGCTGTCACAAAAAAAAAAAATCATCAACAGATAAGTCTTTTACATTGTAAATCAATTATTGCACACATTTCACTTGATTACTCCCTCATTTAATAAAAAAAATGAATCAAACAGATTACAGCTCATTTTTGAGGTAACATGACATCTGCTCCTGTGACAATTGCTCTGGTCTTATTTTCTCCAAGGTTATAGGGGTAGGATTAGGGTTGCGATAGGATTCTAGGTTTAGTTTAATGTTAGGTTTAGGATTAGGGGTATCAGGGGCGGATCCAGGAATTCTGTAACGGGGGGGGGGGGGGGGGGTGACCTTTACAAAATCAAAAGGGGGGTGCATGCGTTCCCACCACCATATTTTTCTTTTTATTTCTTCTATTTTAACAAGAAATATTAAAACAGGAGGCACGCGCCCGGTGTGGTCCCTGATCTGCCACTGGGTATGGTTTTGTTCTTGGGTAGAATTCATGTTTGTCCAAGCATGCAGATATTTCTTGGGAGCAATTGTCGCAGGAGCAAATGTCATGGAACCCATTTCCGTACATGTCAATGTTGAACATTACATGACTGCCCAAAGGATATTTTGTGATTCAGAAAGGCCTGTTGCATAAACATGCATACAAGTGCCTGATCCAAAATCCTGCAGATCACTGCAGTATTATCCAAGCTCACTACTGACTCTGAGTAATGAACATTTATCCCAAGTGAAGGAGTGCTAGTATAAAAACAAATTAGACAGATATTAGAAATTATCAAAACAAATAAGAAATTCTTAAAAATCAATAATATGCTCATCTAAAACGTTTAGATGACTAGTTAACTATAGTTATTCTGAAAATAACTGGCTGCCTTGGTAGGCTTTCATGGTTGATGATCAATAATCCTATGTAACTGTTAAATGAGCTTCAGTGTACAGTTTAAGTACACTGAACTATGGTTATTCTGAAAAGAACTGGCTGCCTTGGTAGGCTTTCATGGTTGATGATCAATAATCCTATGTAACTGTTAAATGAGCTTCAGTGTACAGTTTAAGTACCGTAATTTGACCAATGTGTCAAGAAGTCAATTAAATGACTTCATTTCTCTCACCTATGCATAGAAAAATAACTTGCATAAAAATATAAGGATATACAGTTTTGATTATTATGCTATATAAGTTATGTACTTTGTGCAGAATGCTGTCCTTGGTTCACTGAACAGAGTTGTACCACCTTCGTAATTCTAAAGGCCGTTAGCCCCCCTCCCCCCCCCCACCCCCCATGCAGGCAATACTAATGTATATCCTGTTTCAGTGTACAGTGCTATGTCCAGATGACCACTTGAAATAACTGAGTGTTGTATTATCGTATTTGTTTTACTTTCATATTTTAAAAACTGTCTAGATTTCAGCACGATCAGTTTTGAAGGTACAGTATGCTTTATGGACCATAGGCATCCCAAGAAAAAATTGGGCAAACGTCCCTATCAGAAATCGGCCAAACCCCCCCCCCCCAAAAAAAAAAAAAAAAAAAAATGCATGCCCTGTCACTGCCCGTAGTTTCTTGTCTGAAACAAGTATGCTTATGATCTCTTTTGTAATCACATCATAAAGGCGTGATGCGGTACTCGTCGTTGATGGCTCTACCGATGATGAGCCTCCTGATCTCGCTGGTTCCGGCACCGATCTCATACAGCTTGGCATCGCGAAGGAATCGACCGACGGGGTAATCATTGATGTATCCATTGCCCCCTTGATGAGAAATGACAGCCAAAAAGACACGATTAGAGCGAGTCCTATCTTCTTCATCAACATAACCTCTTTCCCCTAAGAATTGAATGAGAGCTTATCTCAAGATTTTCTTTCATCACTGAAATTTCAAAACACCAATAAAGAGTTGATATATATTTTTCAGTGATCTGTAGGAAATTGAAAGCTCTGGTGCCATGAAATTTTAACTTCTGGCATTCTTTTTGAACTTAGCAAATTCAGCATGGTCATACATCTATACTGTCACATTATGAATTATAGTGTTGCTGTCCATATCCCTTTTTAACATAAATGAAATAAAATCTCATTTTTTAATAGTTCTGTACAGATGGAATGTCCAAAATACCAGATATGTCTGTGCTATAAAATGTGTGGATACATTAATTGTAGATTTAAACGTCTTGAGCAGAGTAGGAGAATATTTTTTTCAGCAGTTCTGAAGTGAAGATATCATTCACATGCTGACATGCCATATAGAAGACAGAAAGTCAAGGAATTATAAAAATAGTCCAAAGAACTCACAAAATATCAAAATCTATTTAGAGTAACATGCACTTACATCACTTAATGAAAATAAGAAGTTTCAATTCAAGTAAATATACTCAACATGAGCAGAATGTATACATCTTCACACAGACAACTGAGTTCACAGGCTAATATCACTGCTCTGGTCCCCCAGAAAAAAGAAAAAGAAAAGAAGAAACAGCTACACTCGTTTCCAACGGTCAAATGTGACCCTAATTTCATGCATAACTTTTGAATCAATGCAAAATAATACCAGGTCCTACTTTTTAATATATCCTGGGCATATAAGGGTACGTTGACTTTTTCCTAACTGCGCACAGACACAACACAAACACCCCTACCATCCACATCACACTAATCTTCAAGTTTATGTAGTTCTATGAAAATCTAGTAGTTGGACGGGATAACATTTATGAACATGGAAACAATCAAATTTTGAGATCAAATTTGGATGCCAAGCACAGACACAATAAAATATGATATAAACAAAGGCATAAGAGAGTGATATAAGTCAATTTCACATGCATGGCTGCATACAGAGCAAATCAAACACTCGAAAGTATGCCACTCAAAGTACCTGCCACGCCTAGGGCTGATCGATTAAGGGGGGACAAAGCTCAATATTTACATTACGTCAACACAACGGGAAAGGTTAACCTCTGATGAGTGTTTGTTTTAACCTTGCTCATTCTATAAACAGTTTATGAGAGGGCGGTGATTTAAAACTGCTTTTCATAACTGTAACATTAATTATTTTTGGAATCACAGTTGACGCTAAGAGCTCACAAAAACCTATTTAACAAAGAAACAAATCGCGGCTCAAAATGTCCTTCATTATCCAGGTGTAAAAGTGGGCAGACAGTGATGTTTTGGTAACTAGAAAAGCACTTGAAGAGTGCAGAGACTTCCACCAAGCAGTTCACTTCCGCCCATACATGCATGCTGAAAATTGCCAAATTTCCCAAAATAGAAGCCCTGTTGTTTAAGTCACCAGCTACTCTCTTTGTGAAGTTTCATTCACATCCGCTCACATTTTTGTTAGTTATTTTGCACACAGACATAGAAAACAAACAAACCAGCACTGCTGAAAACGTTCTGCCTTGGTGGAGGTATAACGATGCTTTAGCCATCAGGAAAAGCAGCAGAAATACTGGCAAGACTATATTATGCATGAACAAGATCATCATCTCCTTCTCCTTCTCTTCTTTTTCCACATCTTCTCTGCTGCTTCATCATCATCATCATCATCATCATTACCATCACTATCCTTATAGTCACATCATCATTACCATCATCATCTTGATCATCATCATCACTAAAATTGTCAACATTATTATCATTTGTGGTTCGTCATAGCATTATCCAAATAAAGTCCCAGATCATAAAAGGAAGAAAAATGGGTGTAAAGCTGCCTTTGGCAATAGAGCCTTTACAGTTTTCTAACTTGTAAGTTTGTTTATGTCACATTTTCCCTCTAATGGAGCAGGCCAATTATATGTGGATTTAAAACTTAGCATCTGGTGAATTCATATCCCCCAACAGCTAAGTAAAAAATTTATTTTCCTCGTCATTGTTTGGCTTTGGTGGTGATGCATCACATTTCCTTTCTCATCATTGCCTCACCTAGACACTGAATGGCATCGAGGGCAACCTGGGTAGCGTTCTCCGCTGCGTAGAGGGCGACAGCAGCACAGTCCTTGTTCGTGATGTGGCCTCTGTCCACAGCCCTGGCGACATTGTAAACATAGCTTCGGGTGGCGCTGAGGCGGGTGAACATGTCGGCCATCTTGGCTTGCATCAGCTGTTGAGTGAGAGTTCAAAGAGAGCAAAGTCTGAAATAATGAACAGTGGTGAGAGTGCTTTTTGCCCCATTGTAATCATCATTAGAATGTTTTGTAATGTCTCACAGTCATGAACTTGAAACTGCGCATTTTGGATTTATGAGACTGTTGCAACATATACTGCATACACACATTGCAGATCAGTTTCTCTACAACTTAAAGGGATAGTGTAGTTTTGGTTGAGAAGGGGCTTCAGATTTCCAATTTTTTGTGAGATAATGAGAAACCTCTTATGAAATATAAAAGTACACACTATTCTAGAAGAATTCAAAGTTTATTTGATGAAAATGGGTTTTGAAATGGCGATATGAAGATATCCAAAAACAAAGAGGTCCTAATCAAAGGCGAGCCCCACATCTTATTAGGACCACTTTCTTTACTTTGTATATTGATCACTCAGCCATTTCAAAACCAATTTTCGTCATATAAACTTATATAAAACTATATATCTTAGAATCATGTGTTCTTTCATATGTCATCAGAGGTTTCTCATTATTTCACAAAAAAATGGAAACCTACAGCACCAATCTCAACCAAAACTACACCATATCTTTAATTGCAAACACTCAACATAATGGTTACTGTCATCAAGAAATGTTGCTTTTCCTTGAACAAATATTAAAAATCACATGTGCTGACATTGACTACATCATGTAATCTGACCAATATCCTCCTCCTCTCTATCTCTCCCTCTCCCTTTCCCTTTCTACAGCTTCATCTTTCCTTCTTTCTCTCCCTCCCCCCTCCCCCTAACCCCCAAAGTTTTTCATACTTCGGAGAACAGAAGGGCAGAATTTGAGATTATGGCCTGCAAATTGATTAACACTCATAGAATATATTTTCCTTCAATATATTTTCAAACATGTTTATGCTCTTCATATCTGACTTGAAGGACTGGTACCAATGACAAATATTACTGACAAGAGATTGAGTGCATGGGACTACAAACAAAGATGAGGTAACCAACAAAGTTTGACGATCCCACCTGGAATTCTCCAATTGGTCTGCCAAACTGCTTCCTCTGGTGAAGATATGGAATGGCAACATCCATACATGCCTGCATTATACTGGAGGTCAGATAGCGAGAGGGGCAGTGAGAGGGGGAAAAAATTAATTATGACATAAAGTCTGGAAGAGGGCGCTGTTTGTAAAAATCTTGACAATCTGTATATCCTCTGGTGAGACTCAATGGCAGACATGTTTAACATGTATATCATGGTGAGAGCCTTTTTCAACCTGCATAAGCTCTAGTCCAAACTCAGAAAAGAATCAAATCTATCCTAGTAAATTATGCTATTTGTCAGGGGGCTTGTTTAAAACATTACTTTGTTCATATTTCATACTGTGACAAGTGATACTAGCAATCAAGATTCTTCTTCTTTTTATCTGTCTTCATTTTCTTGGCCAACATGGAGTCATTGTACTTTCTTACTGCATAGCTTCTGCAAGACATTTTTTGTGTATGTATTGTGTACGACAATTGCTTGGCATTACTTCTTTGGACAATAGAGAGACCTAGAAAAGTGAGGGCAAGATGAACTCGGGTTGGACTGTACTGGTACATGGAATGCGCTGCCTCACCCAACTGGCCCCGTTGCTATGATGAGTCGTTCTATGTTCAGTCCACTCATGAGAACTCGGACTCCCCTGTTCACTCCGCCAACAACATTCTCCACTAGACAAGACGCAGAGACAGACAAAAAACAAAACAAAAACAAAACAAAAACAAAGAAAGAAGAAGGGTTAGATCAGAACAGACCTGTCTTGCATATTGTAGAGAGTTACTGTAAAAGTGGAAATTTTCATGGTGTTGAAATTTTTGTGCACTTCCCGCAATCAGAAACTAACGCGAAAATACAACCACACAAATATATTTTCTTGCTATATGTTCCCGTAATTGATGTCTTGATCCCGCGGAATTAAAAACACATGAAACTCTACTTACCCGGCCGAGCGCAAAAAAATAGTCGCGCGAAAATATCCACTTTTACAGAAACCCTTACAGTGCTTTCTTTGTCAATTTGCACACATGCCTGGAAACTTATTTGTCTTATAACAACAATAATAATAATAGCAATAACAATAATAATAATAATAATAATAATAATAACAGTGATTATCTAGCCCATAACACATAGTGCATACGTCTCTATGCGATTACCTAATTCTGCCAGAGATTACCTAATAGAGATTACCTTCTTCCTATTGTGACACCATGGCCATAAAGTTGGAGTGAGGCACAATTCTACACCACAGTGGGCTTGCTAATCTGTAACTTGTAAGTGTGGATAAATTACTAATGCATTTGAAAAGGCTTAGCAAATCAAGCTATAAATGCCTGGGTACATAAAGGGTCAAGTATGAGAATCTAAGCAAATACTATGTGTGGATGCTAATGGAACATCTACTTCTTCCCATGCATTAATTAAGATGCAATTTGTTTGTAAGTAATACTGCAGAGACCTTCACAAAGGTAACTCCATTCTTTTGAATCAATCATCCCCCCCCCCAAGAATGTAAAAGATATGAAGAACTCCTTTTATGTACATTCACTAAAATTCAGAATATGTTCTCAAAATAAATTTGGTATACAATGCTGCTCACATTCATCAGCAGTTTGACTCAAATCTCAACAATTTCAATGGCACTAACAATGTAGACAGCTAGAGGAAAACATGCCTTCTGCTTATTATCATCTTACAAGACCAGATTTACAACACCCAAAAAAAAAAAAAAAAAAAAAAAAAAAATCCTGGGACTCACCGGGTACTTTGCAGTCTTCAAAGACAAGCTCACAGGTGCTGGAACCTCGCATGCCCAGTTTGTCTACCTTCTGACCTGACTTGAACCCTTCCATTCCCTGTATGATAACATCATCAAGAAATATACAGCTGACTCCCATTATTATGAAGTCTGCGGTAGTTTTCTTTTATTATAAAATTATCAAAATTTCATTGCAGCTGGAAAAAAAAAAGTATATAAAGATAATCAAATCTATTAGATAATAATTTTGGGACCTGAATTTCTACTTGGTTGTAATGAAATTTTGCTATAACCATTTTTGTTATAATGAGAGTGCACTGGGGACTCTTTTACCCAGCAAATAAGACCAGTACCAAGAGAGACAACTCACTACAAAATGTTTAAGACATAAGACAAAATTCCTCTGCACAAACCAGTCAGATAGACTATAAAAAGGAAACAAACAACAACAACAACAAAGGGCAAGAGAAGAAGCCAGCACACATAATTTTTCTTTATTTAATGTGAAATACAGGACATGCTATCAAAAATCTACAACTTCACAACATTCACGACCAGTTCGACAGAATGCTAACTGAACACGATGACCTACATCTGATTATTTGATGCCCCGTGTTGCCTCTCTGCTGCCTTGATAATGATACATGAATTTTTTTTTTTAAATAAATGAATAACAAGATTCTTAGCCTTAACTAGAAATGTCGCTGTGGCGACTGGTATGCCTCCGCCATAATGCATGGTTCTCCAAATAGGTCTATAGCATAATGTCTTGACAATGTGTGATGACAGTTTCACGTAACTGGCAAAATATTAAAATGCCAGATTTGTCACAAATGCATTGAATGTTCACTTTTCTTGAACTAGGTTTATTTGGATGAATGGCTATACTGTCTAAGAGTACAAGTTTTTGGGGATTTGAGGATCTGTATCCAACTTTTGACCCTTTTACAAGTTTAAAGAAGAAGTGAAATTTAGCACTTTCACTTGACCTTTGACCTTTTGACATCTGACCTTTTGACAAGAAACTTCCAAGAGAATCTGTATTGGGTAATACATGCATACACTAAGTTTTAAGAAAAATCCTGCTGGCATTGCATAAGATAAGAGGGAAATAATGACATTTTGATGAGTTGACCTTGACCATTGACCCATGACCCCTAAATTACCTACATGATCACTGCCAGACAGTACATGCATATATACTAAGTTCCACAAAGATACCTTCAAAAATTTGAGATATGGAGAAAAAAGTGAAATTTCAACATTTTCACTTGACCTTTGACCCTTAACCTTTGACCTCATGACCCAAAACTCTTTCTGGGGAATCTTTATTTGGTAGTTCATGTATACACCAAGTTTCAAGAAAATACCTCCATGCATTGCATAGATATAGGGGAAATAGTGAAATTTTGAGCATTTGACCTTGAGCATGTGCGCCCAAAAGTTGATAGGCACAACTTCGCCCACTCATACACATACATGCCAAGTTTCATTAGGATACCTCTAATGGTTTTTTAGATATGCTGTCCACAAAATTGATTACGGACGGAAGGACGGACGGACGGACGGACAACCCGAAAACATAATGCCTCCGACGACACTTCGTGGCAGAGGCATAAAAAGGGACTGTACAGTACTGATTGAGGTGAGGATTCAGGTTTATAACATTTTTTTTGTGAGATAATGAGAAACCTCTTATGAAAAATGAAAGAGTATGTAATTTCAAGAAGGATTCAACATTTATTTGATGAAAATTGGCCTTGAAATGGCTGAGATATCCAAAAAAAGCGATCCTAATAAAATTGACAGGCCACAACTTTTATTAGGATCTCTTTGTTTTACCTTCTTTTTAGATATCTCAGTCATTTCAAAACTAATTTTCATCAAACAAACTTTTTTGATTCCCTTTAGAATTGCATGCTCTTTAACATTTCATAGAGTGGTTTCTAAATATCTCGCAAAAAGTTACAAGTTGAATCCTCACCTCAACCAGTACTGTACAGTCCCTTTAACAGCTCTCTCATCATACCCTTTCAATGATGAATGTGGTGACCCCATCCTTGGCCTCGACCCCAAGGTCAGTCTTGGCATAGACGAGAAGGACATCGGCATCACAGCCATTGGTAATCCAGAACTTGCTGCCGTTGAGGACGTAATAATCACCTGACAATATTCCACAAGAGAGTGAGCATAATTGAAAAAGGCAAAATAAAACAAAACAAGACATTGTGAGACCATAAGATTGCCATCACTCTATCAATAAGGCACCAGATGACCAGTTCGGGGTTCGCAACATCTAAGCCCCAGCTTTAGACATCTACCTCATGTTGTTACACTTCTTCTTCCATCCACTGGATTCCATACCTTGTTCTTAAGATTACAAAGTGCCAAAGAGCCCTGGGCCCTGTTTAATTGATTATATAGTTGATTTCAATCGTAAGTCTATGGCAGCCTGTGTGTTAAGGGAATTTACAATCGATTTTTTTCTTTTGATAAAACGGGGCCCTGTACATGTTTGAGCAGTTGAACCTCTATAGCCATGGTCACACTATGTGAAACTAGGTGAACTTTGGTTCCCGGCATTTTTCTTTGTGTAATTTGGAAGGTCTGACTGCAAACTTCTCACGAAGTTACCAGTAAAACTTTCTGTAAAACATCCTGCATGCACTTGGGGAGTTTCTTGCTTTTTAACATTTTGTGAGGGTTGAGTTTAATCAGATTTGGGCTTATACAGGGGTATTAAAGTTTTTGTTGCTGCTTCCCCAAGATCTCCCAAGACAGAGTATCCAGCTGACAACAGATCAAATTTGTATTTAAAGAATAGTTGAGTTGATGTCCATGCATCTAATTACTGGTATGATGGATAGTAGGATATACCGTATGTCATTGAGAAATACATGGTACAATGGTGTCTGCAGTAACCAACCAGCAAACTAATAGCACCTATGATTTTGCTGTATTTGCAATAAGTGCAAAAAACAAAAACAAAAACAAAACTATGTTACTGGTAAATATTCTGCATATGCAAGACCAACACAGATTATCACATGCAAAACTTGGTAATGATTTTCTCTTTTTGTACCATTCAATAATTCAACACATGGAAGTTGAATACTGTTCAATTGCAATTATGAATCAGTTTGTGACAGAAATCTCATTTATGATGGATATCTATTACCATGTGATCCTAAATCTAATGCCAAAACAGAGAACAAGTGCCTCAAGACAGTTAGGTTAGGCAACAATCACTAAACTAATTTTGCACTACCTTGTCTGTCTGCTCGTAGCTTCATGGAGAGAACGTCTGAACCACTGCCCACTTCACTCATGGCCAGGGCTCCAATCTGGTCTCCACGGATTAACTGCAAGAAAAATATTTGTCATTTGCTTTCTTTTCTTTTACATGTATTGAGTGAATTCAGTTGATGGTGGGGGCAAAGTGGAGGATAAACACCAATGTCTTCCTGAAACTGCAGATGATTTATTAACATAAGAAAAATATCTCATTCAGAAATTCTAAACTTCTTCAAGAGGGCAGTAACAAACATTTAGAGCATCATCAAAATCTTAACAGTCAGTCCGCAGCACCCGATAATTCGCTCGTATTTATTCAACTCGTATGCAAGCCCGCTCTAGGCTTGCATACGTAATGAGCTGCGTAAGGGGATTTTGTCCTTGGGCTTTCGACAACAAAAATACACCTTATGTTCACAAATTTGGTATCAAATTCAAGGAAAATATGTAAACTATCGTCACATGTGACTCAAATTATTGTAAATGAAAAATATCATAGCGTAATCTGAGCTTGAAAACTGATGAAAAAAGTAATTTGTGCGGTACACGTTCAAAACGTCAAAAAAGTACCAAATTCACCTTGCGTTTCAATGAAAATGCTTTATTTGGTAGTCCATCTCCTAATCTTTGTATCCATGTAAAAATCTTGACAATTTGTTGCTTAATCCGGTCAGGAACCAGTAAAATATACATCGATGTCAGTGCTGATCAGCTTGAAACCGTGCAATCTCAAGAGTAAGCTCTCTCATTGGACAGCGTTTGCATTCAGCGCTTGCATTACGTCATTACGCTGCTACATAACGGTTTCATGCCACTTGCGGTTTCTTGGCACGCGTGTAGTTCAAGCGCTGAATGCAAGCACTGTCCAATGAGAGAGCTCTTTCGCGCCACTGTACACTTTGTGTGGAGCATACTTCCGGATTAGGAGTGAATTTTACAGACATTTCAAAACGGAAAAACTAGTATAAATCATGCTTGCGTCTCCTTGACTCCAATATATGATTAGCATCTAAGTTTCCTCTCTGCGAAAAAGCCAAAATCAGAAACAACAGTTTCTTAATCCAGTCAGGAACCAAAAAAGAACTTTAGACGACAAAATCTTCCGTGAAAAGCAGGTAAAATTTACGCAAATTCAACTGATTATATAGTCATGATAAGATCCGATATTATACGCAAATTTAGTATCAAAATAAAGATCAAAGTCTGGAGAACAATTTACCGTGACTTGTAGCCATGATGAATGTATGTACAAGTCGCTACACTGTGAAAACCATAGCCCTATCAAAATCTCGCAAAATCTCGCACGACGAGACACCTTTCGAACGCACAGATCGTCAACGAGAGTGCTGAATAAATCTTGCCGGATCGGCTCATTAGCATACGTGCTGCGGACTGACTGTTGAGGATAGTGACCTGCATCTTTTAATAATTAACATAACAGTTAATAATCATGTCATTTTACAGAAGTGTAGATTCTTTCATGCATACAATGTTCATCCAAAGGGTCATGGAAATATAAGTACCATCAACACATAACAGTGAAAAGTGGAAGAAGTAAGAAAAACAAATTTTGGAATTCTCTTCTTTATATCTCTGTCTTTCGGTGGAGCTGAAACTTAAAAAATAAATAAGTTTTGAACAGACCATCTGATTTTCCTCAAACTTCACTGATGTGTTTAGACAAATATTTCTTCTTTCACTCAACCCACAAATACATTTGGGTTTTGCTCTCCTTTAATGACAGCATGAAATGTAGTCTGGAAATATTTATTATCAGGTTCAAAGGTCATGGAAAAAGAGAAGGTCACTCACCCCTGGCAGGTACTTCTCCTTCTGTTCTTGAGTGGCATTCCTAACAAGCTGGTTGAGGCAGAGATTGGAGTGCGCCCCCATGGACAGGGCAACGGAAGGGGAAGCTCTAGAAATCTCCTCCAAGATTAGAACTTGGTCCATGTATGACCCATTCACTCCACCAAATTCCTCTGCAAAGAAGTGAAAACAGACAAACAAAATTAGAGCTATCACTGCATGTGATTAATATTCTCCAATCTAAATCTGAGGGAGTTAACTCAATCCACAATATTTTTGCACATTTTTTTTTATTATTATTTTTTTTTTTAATATTAAAGTAGAATTGATAAAGCCTACCATTGTATCAATGGCTTAGAATTTAACTGACTGAATGGGCATTCACTGGAATGATCTATTTCTATGCAACCTTGAGAGGACTTGTAAGGCAATTACATCACCACTTCCTCAAATTTGCATATATAAGCTGAGACAAACAGGACTGTTTTGTGTAAACATATGAAAATCTAAAAGTCAACATCTTTCTTATTTTTTGTGTCATTTTCACTGTTGTTGATTACCAGGTACTTATTTTTTTTTCTACTCATTCTGTTTAACTTTATATTGTTTGTTGATGTCAACTGGAATAGGTACAGTATTGGTGGAGATGAGAATTGGGTTTAACTTTTTGCGAGATACCAAGAAAACACTTATGATATAGTACAGAGCATAACATTTTAAGAGGAATTCATAGTTTATTTGATCAAAAACAGGTTTGGAATAACTGAAACATCCAAAAACAAAGTAAAACAAAGTAATCATAAAAAAAGTGTGGATCCCACACTTTATTAGAATCGCTCTTTTTTTTTTTTTTTTTTACTATATCTCAGCCATTTCCAAACCAATTTTCATCTAATAAACATTGAATTCCTCATAGAATTACATGCTCTTTCATATTTCATAAGCGGTTTCTCATTATCTCATCAAAATGTAGAAAATGTTGAAATCTGAAATTAGGTCTTAACCAAAACTATACGTTCCCTTTAAACACCTACATAGTATAACTGTGATCATTGTCATTTCAAAGCTGTTATCAACGTATAATGTCTACCCAGTATTTTTCTAGCCAATCCTTCATTGCTTGCCTTATGTTACATGCAAAAGATGTACACACTGTCTTCCCAACAAAATGGAAGATCTTAATCCAAGACAGAAATGATATATTTTAACATCTAGCATCTTTTTAATATATATCCCCTTTCGCGGAATGCTGAACTCTCTGTGTGTAGCGACACTGTTTGATTGTGAATACAATGGAACAAGTACAATGTACTTTCACAGAGTTTCTTAATCAATTTGTGCAATAGTTAGGTGAAGCGGAGCCAGAGAGGATAAAGACGACGACAACGACAACAACAACAACAACAACAACAACAACAACAACTACAACTACAACAACAACTACAACAACAACAACAACAACAACAACAACAACTGCATCGTTTAGGCCTACTTGACATGATGATGATGATGGCTTCTTGTATAGCGCCGGTATCTGCCTTTGAAGGGCGCTCATGGGGCTTGATCTAGAATGTCTCAACTTCAGCTGTTCATCGTCAGTCAATATTTGATGTTGGAATATTTAATTTCCATTATCACGAGTCAAGGAATAGGTACTTTTGTCGGGAAGGCGTAGCCCAAAGAGATGCTGGAAGCCACATACCTGGAGCAGTGATGCCATGGAAACCCATCTCCCCTGCCTTCTTCCAGAATTCCTGCAATTTTGAAAACCAAGCACGGGGAAGATTGCAACACAGAACATGCAGGAAGTGTACAAAATGTACATGGGCATGGTGTGTGTGTGTGTTTGTGTGTGTGTTCAAAAAAGGAAAAGACAGAATCAGTACGGTCAAAATGTATCTGGACGGCATATCTGCATCGTGCATTCCACTCAGTAGTATGTGACTGCAAAATGATAACTTGTCTTGTTTTTTTACGAGATCATTTAAAGGCACATGGTCCCAGTGGTTTAGTTGAATGCGTACACGGGTGCAAGGCGCAAGTTTCCTATAGAGACCTACGCTACCAACTGCTCTTCAGCGCTTACGCTTTGACCCATTTCCCCCAGTCCGAAGTAGTCCGATCCACTGTAGTCAGTGGTCCGATCACAGTTCGGCTCATGATTCAGCTGAGGGAGATGACAGCTTAAGCAAACTTCTTTTGTGATGTCATACTAAGAAGCACATATGTACGCACCCTGGCATTACTACAGACTGCGTGATGCGCAGAGAAGACAACAATGGCAACGTTACCTAGCAACACGTATGCTTTTACTCTTGGTGACAGCTCAACTTCGGCAATCTTCGTATCAATGCTAACGGCGATCGGCAGTATTATCAACAGCGCCCCCGCACCCACCGGGACTATGCGCCTTTAAGATGTAGGCTTAATCCTCCATACAGTCAAATATAAGCCACTATTGGTGTCTGCATTAAATGGGACTTGGTATCCTATGGTACAGTGTATGTCACTTCTTAGGCAGGTGCTTTGGGTTTTGGTTTATCTAGAAGAGGTATATCACAACTTATTTTAATCTAGTAGATGATATTTGCATTTTGTTTATAAAATTGTTAAGAGCTTGTGACCAGTCTGTTACACTTTGCACATTTTCAACTAACAATAGGCGATTCACTTGTCATATGCGCAATTTCATACGTATCTACAATATTACATGCTATGTACATCTTCATTTACTGGATCCTACTTTGTACTCGGATCCTCTGCAAAAATGAACAAAGAAAGAAAACATTAACAGAATTGCCTCAATTTGACATTTCTAAGTTGGGCTACTGAACCATATAATAAAAATGTCTTCTTTATTAAATGCTATTCATGAAATATTTTGAATGCTTGCCTGTATGTTTGTTTTGTAAATTCTTATTTCTTTCACAAAAATGGAAATGGAAGTGAAAACTAAACCCAAACAATAATCAGGTCACAATTAGTGTTGAAGTTCGCATACACTGGACAAAGATTACATTACGATAATGAGCCAAGACCTTCCTTCTTACCCTCATGTGAGGAAACGTATCAGTCTTGTCGAGCTCAGCTGCAATGGGGTAGACATTTTCCTGGGCAAACTTGAAGACAGTCTCTCGTAACTACAAGAACAAAGAGAAAAGAGAGAAAGAATTTTGTTGATTGCAAGTCCAGTGACAAAGAGACCAAGAAGCAAAAGCCCCTGCAAAGCAATATCATGTGCGCCACACATTTTGCAAGTGTGATATCATGCAAATTAGGATCATGAGACAAATTCACAAGTGGCTGAACTCACGATCAAGAATCACACTGAAGGAATGAGAGAGAAGTATTACTATTCAAGAGAAAATTGGTTATTTCCCACCATACTATATATGCGATAGATAATATATACACTACTCAAAAAAAGTTAAGGACCACTTTTTAATGTGTGTATACAATTTTCAAACCGGGTGTTGTATTTCTAGAAATACCCGAATATGGCTGTCTTGAATCTCCTCAAACACCCTGTAACAATTTCACACATGGGTGGTTTCAGTTGTTGCATGATGTCTCTCGCATTATTGCATATCCTGAAAAGTGGGCCCATTGTGAAGTGGTACAAATGTGGATTCAAATGCATTTTCTGTCTTTAGTCTCTACAATCAACAAATTGCTGACAACAGCCTCAGTCAGCGAAGAGTAGCCAGAATGATGGGCGTGTCACACAGTGTCATTAGCAGAGCAAATCAAAGACATCGAGAGACAGGGCTATACTCCGAGAGACCCCGCAGTGGCCGACCAGTTTCGACAACCCCTAGAGATGATCGCTACTTGACGAATCTCAGCCTCCGCAACCGCTTTCACAGTGCACGCCGCCTCAACAATGACTTCGCTGCAGCAACTGGAGTGATTGTTTCCACTCAAACAATCCGTAACCGACTTCACAGAGCCAATATGCATGCCAGATGGCCAGCTCAGTGTGTCCCACTCACCCCTGCTCACAGAAGAATTCGTCTCAACTGGGCCCGGGAGCATGTCAGATGGACCAGACAGCAATGGCGTAGAGTTCTGTTCACAGATGAGAGCAGATTTTCCCTTGACCACAATGATGGACGTTCGAGAGTCTGGAGGCGACCAGGAGAGAGATTTGCAGACCCCTGTATTGCAGAACATGACCGTTATGGGGGAGGCAGCGTCATGGTGTGGGGAGGCATCACCTACGCCAACCATACTCGTCTCTACGTGGTCCCAGGGGGAGCAATGACAGGAGTGAGGTACAGGGATGAGGTCCTTGAACCTATAGTGGTGCCATTTGCAGAAAATGTGGGACAAAACATCATTTTCATGGATGACAATGCCCGTGCCCACCGAGCTAGGGTGGTGACCGAGTTCCTTGAGGGCCAGGGGATTGAGCGTATGGAGTGGCCAGCGAGGTCCCCGGACTTAAACCCGATAGAGCACGTCTGGGACATGATGGGGAGGAGTCTCGAGCAGCTCGAAGCCCATCCACTTGGACTGCAGCAGCTGGGTGTGGCTCTGGAGGCTGCATGGGATGCACTGGACGTCAGAGACATCAATCGCCTCATCAGCTCCATGAGACAGCGCTGTGAAGCCGTTATTGCTGCAGGAGGTGGTCACACTCGTTACTGAACTGCCTGAAAGACACTCAGACATTCGTTTTTACCACTTCATGTCGGTAGCTGATACCCCTCGGGGCCCACTTTTCAGGATGTGCAGTGATGCGAGAGACATTGTGCAACAACTGAAACCACCCATGCGTGAAATTGATTACAGCGTGTTTAAGGACATTTAGGACAGTTGTACTGAGGTATTTCCAGAAATAAAACACCTTGTATAAAATCTTTATGTACGTTAAAAAGTGGTCCTTAACTTTTTTTGAGTAGTATATTTGTGTTTGATACAGGAGGCAATATTTTGTAAATCAATTTCAAGAGTATTGCTTGACTTGCATAATTTGCAATTTACAAACAAACACACAGCAAAAATATTCTGCTTACAGTATACACAATCAAGAGAGATCTGTACTTACAGAATAACACAATAGCCCCCATGAAATCCTGAATGGCACCACTGATCCATACATCAAGCAACATTACTTGCTTTGTTTCATCCTTACCCAGGCACTGGTTATTTTACAGTGAGGGACATTTACATTGTTACCTTTTTGTTAGTAATTTTTAATCAACGTCTGACTTGTGACCGTAAAACAAATAGCAAACTAAAGCATTTCAGACACAGTAGAGGTACTTTGCCTTACTCTACATTTACAAACACTGGGAAACAGTAAACTACAACAAAACTTGTGTGACTTTGTGCAACTTGTGCAGTATTTTGAAATGTGACAAATTAAGTTCATTTTTGTCTGCACATGTAGTTTTTATGTTGTTGTTTGTAGTGGTAAATAAGAGTCATATGAGCTGTTCTTTATGCACACACAAAAAGAAAAATATGCACCTTCTCACAGTAAACCAGGACATATGATCAACTAAAAGTGCACAAGAACAGCTAATCCTGCACAGACAGATACATCATGCAAAACATCTACCCATATAGGGCAGGTAGAAATTATGGGTGTTGACCTCTCAGCAGGTTACAAGAACAGTTTGTAGATTACAGTTTTCTAAGCACAGGTAAGGAGCACTTGATGACTTACACTGCAGCTACCATGTCAATATTTTATCTCTGACAAGAAGACAGATAATAACATTTGGAAATAAGGACCATGGGTCTTATGCTTCTTAGATAGAAAAAAAAAAACAAAAAAAAAAAACAACTAGAGTAATGCTGCTGCTACGTGTTACCATGTAGTCCAATGGGATACACTGTACCCTCATCTCCTCAAAAGATCATGGGGGCATGGGGGCTCAGGGCCCCACTTTTTTACACCATACAAAGGAATACATAAGGTATACATGAGGTGTCATCACTTTGGCCCCCCCCCCCCCCCCACTTCTTTTACTCCGGAAGTATGTAAGTGGCACTAAAAAGAAACTTTCACCAATTCTCACCAATCCACTCTGTCCTGTGCATCATTTATAATAATGATATTTTGGCATGATGATGTTCTAAAATACATGTATGTCACAGTGTAGATTGTTCGGAGACATCTGTTGTTTTTTAAAACTAATATGAAAATAAAGAATACCCATGATATACTTGCCTCTCATTTTGAATATGTACTATAATACAACTGCTATTTGATATTCAATGAAAGGGGCAGCATCTGTGATATCAACCCCGAGGTGCTGTAACCAGTAACACAAATGTGTTGGGGTCGCGATGCCGTTACTGTGATGTGTACTTGATGATATACTTGCCTCTCTTGCGATATATGGACTATAACTATTTGATGGTCTGTGAAAGCCTATAAAGGCCAGGGGCAGCTTCTATGTGCAGGTGCTCTCTACCTGGCACTCAAACCATTGGCGATAATAAACACAACACTGACGTTCGCATCACTCTTCTATCACCCACCCTGACCAAAAGAAGCAAGCAGACATTATCATAACCCATCTGATGCACACACTTCACAGGAGCTGCTAGAGACCCGAACAAATTTCTTCCCCTCCCCTTTGCAAGATGTGGGCAACCACATCTGCATTCAATAATGGCAAACAATATTTACTCCAAGTGCTTTGTATCGATATGCATGCATGTATAAATAAATGTATACCACATACAAATGTTATTGTATATCATGATTGTCATTGCCTTGGGAAAGTCTGCATTGCCTCAGCCTCCAAGTCATTGATACTTATCGTTAGATTAACTCTGACCCACAACATACATTAATTTACTCATCACAACTCAGCTGCGGCAAGAACAAGCAGTTTCTTACAGTTCCACAATAAGAGTTGGCTACCTGCAAAGACACAGCCATTCATCGTGTTGATATCCTTTTTTTTAATGATGGTCTCAGCTATATGCTGGTTTAGATATTTACTGGTAGTGGAGATTTTTTGTTTGTTTGTTTGTTTGTGGGTGTTTTTTTTTTTTTTGAAGGTCATTGAAAGAATGTGAGGTGATGACGTCATCGATCAATATTCATAGCATATTTTGGAATATCATGTTGAAATATGATAAAGAAATGTTCAATGGGGATACAATTTGATATGACGGAGAGATGGTAAATACATTACATGATCATAATAAATTTACATTGTTAGTGAAATGTTAAGGGTATTGGTTATTGTGACCTACAACATCAATGCTATACCATACTAAAAAATTAAAAAACAAACAAACAACAAACCCAAACAAAATCTAGTTAAATTGAAATGCATTCATACCCTCAAAATGAGCTTGAGTGACTTTTTCTTGTAATCTGTTACACACAATAAGACAAGGATGCAATGTGTCCCTTTCATTGGAACTACAAATTAAGGCATTAAAGTTGTAACGATTACGCACGTCCTCCGTTGATTCGAAAAGTATGAAAAAGGTTCACAATGGCCATGGTATATACATATTTAATAGGCGTCTGCTGCAGACTTGCCGCTGACTTGCCCCAGTCTAATGCCGCTTACTTACTGCATACCTGTAGAAATCTTGCCGCAGATCTACCACAAGCTCTTCCTGAAATCGTACTTATATGAATATTCATCATTAACAGTCTGCCGCATAGATCTGCCGCAGACTCTCCAGTCTCCCTCAGTGGCCTGGAAGAGTCTGCGGCAGCAGCTAATTTGCATGTGAAAATGATGCCTGTCGTCTGCGGCAGATCTGCGGCAAGGCATCCGCAGCAGTATGCGGCAGGCTGATTTCTTTCCTATGGGATGGAACCTAGCTAGGATATGGCTATGAATTGATGGAGCTATGCACAGCATGGAACACATACACATGCACAATAAACTGTAAATTCGTTGGGTAGACTCATGGAGCTACAAGTAGATAGAGTCTAACTCTAAAGTTGATAAACTTATCTACACAACAGATGGTAGCTAGGAGTAGTAGAAACTGTGAACTTATGGCCATTAATTGGCATTGACCATGTACCGGTACGTTTTCCACAAAAAAAAAAAAAAAAAAAAAAAAAAATGAAGGCACGTAACTGTTAGGCCTAAAGGTGATTCGAAAGTTTCTGCCTCTTTCTTCGAGAGGAGAGCCGTTACTTATATTGGACTGTAATTCGTTTCTAAATTCTAGCAGGCCCCTACAAAAGTATTATGACGGACAAACCGTCTGATTCCAGCCGGTCAGTGCCCCGACGGCCGACACCACCTCGGGGAAACAGCGGGCGCCACGCGCCACCGGGGTTACGATGACTCGGCTCCGCACAAAAGTCTACTTGCCGGATAAGGCCAGGGATTGCTCTGTGCTTACCTGTCTTTCTTCATCCGTAAGTCCCGAAACAATATCATCAACCTCGAAAAACGTGCTTACAGTACTTGCTGGTCGCCTTGTAATTGAATATATCGCGGAGGATAATCGAGGTTTAGGGAGGAATGCTTTCAACAAAAGTGAGGGATTCGTCCCAAGCAGATAACGGAGAGCAGTCGAGGCCATGATGATATCAATAGACTCAATACCCGTATACACTCGGCTACCGCAGCTTGAACCTCGATCAGATCAGTGATGCAACAATCCTACATGTGTTTGTGTGTGTGTGTGTGTGTGTGTGGGGGGGGGGGGGGGGGAGGGGGTGCGGGAGGGGGATGAAAATCTATTGATACTGTTCACTTTCAATTCTGAAAACTTTTGAAAGGATAGTGCAACTGTATTTAAAGTTGGTACAGTATCAGTCATGAATATAATGTGTTCAATGAGTGTAGAAAATCTCAGCTTAATTTGATAATCCCGGGTTGATAACCCCATCATTGTGATTGTCACGAAGTTTTACGTTACATTTTTCCCAAATTTACTGCACATCGTGCAACTTGGTGAGATTATAAAGTACTTGAATCGACACTAAATTTCAATTTTTTTTTCTAAGTAAAGACTTTTCCAAAGGGTGTACTTTTTCATTATTTAGACAGGTTAGGAATTTAAGGTCCAGTTCTATTGAGTTCCAAATCATTTGAAAGCTTATAGAGTCTGCTTTCAGAATCCATGTCTTTTTGCTAATTTTGTGATGCAGAGTAACAGGTATTATACATATATATTCTTTTTTCTCAAAAGTGCATATGAAGCTCAGCTGCCCTCGTATCTCTCTTGGAAGACGAAGAAAAAGAGATACACTGTATAGAGAGAACTTCAATGAAGACAAAGTGAAGCCGGGAAACTATTAAAAAAAAAAAATCAAAAAAAAAAAAATCAGAAGAATCATAAAACCACAACATCCAAATTTCAAAGTTTATTAAAGTCGTTTTACCTTTCCTTTTCTAATAACTGATATTCACTTGTACATATATGTTCCTTCTGCAGTTGCTCTTGTTTTATGCTTTTCATTCAAGATGCCTATTCGTGGATTAAGCACTATATTTTTTTTCTCCTACAGCCCATTTGGTCCCTAAATCTTTAAATTTGAAATTGTGGTGGCCCAAAAGAGACATACAGTATGTCCCCCCCAAAAAAAAAAATTACAACGGGACCCCCGCAATGATATCTTTAAAAATAGTGAAGCAATCTAAATATAAATTCAGGGTATGAAACTATAACTCATTGCCCACATCTTACAGAAAACCCCATTCGATTTGCTTCAGTGGTCAAAGAGAAATGAAGAATTTTGTAGAGGATGTCGGGAATCTCTTTTGTCCAAGTTCTGTCTATTATTCACGCACTAGAGCATTGAATTGCTGAAATTGGAAAAATTAGACTCATGACATGCTTTACAACAATCTACATTTCTCTGTGACCGCTTAACCAAATTGAATGAGGTTTTCTGCAAAATAGAGCTAAGATGTTATATTTTAAGGTCCCGAAGTAGCACTTAGACAGGTCGATCATTTTGGATGTTATCAATTCGAAAATTTGATTGTAATTTTTGAGGGACATACTGCAGTATGTCCCACAAAAATTACAATCAGATTTTCGCATTGATAACATGTAATATGATTTTTTTTTCAATGCTACTTCAGGGTCTTAAAATATAAAATCTTAGCTCTATTTTGTAGAAATCCCCATTCGATTTAGTTAAGCGGTCACAGAGAAATGGGGATTGTAGAAAAGCATGTCATGAGTCTGATTCTTCCAAGTTTAGCACTTCGATGATTTTGTGTGTGAACAATAAACAGAAGATTAACTTGGACAAAAGAGATTCCCGACGTCCTCTACAAAATTCCTCATTTCTCTTTGACCACTGAAGCAAATCGAATGGGGTTTTCTGTAAGATGTGGGCAATGAGTTATAGTTTCATACCCTGAATTTGTATTTAGATTGATGCAATATTTTTAAAGATATCATTGCGTAGGGCCCCGTTGTATTTTTTTTTTTGGGGGGGGGGGGGACATACGGTATAGTGGCCTGAAAAACAAAATATAAGAATATATATTAATTAATATCTAATTTTAGCTTCTGATTGGGCCACTGGGCCATCCCCAATGTCGAGCTCTGCCTAAATACTTGTATGTATGTATTTTGTTTATGTATATGTATATATATATATATATATATCTATATATATATATATATATATATATATATATATATATATATATCAAATCAGTGGCAGATCCAGAGGGGGGCGTACCAGGCACATGCCCCCCCCCCCTTTTAATTTTGTAAAGGCGCCTCCCCTTTACGGAATTCCTGGATCTGTCGCTGTATATATATATATATATATATATATATATATATATATATATATATATATATACATATATATATATATATACATACATATACATACATATATTGGTTTATGTTGCCTCTAACCATACTACCCTGATAAAGTAACTCACACCACGGGTGAAATATATGTACTTGCCAGCATAGTGGATAAAAATAACAAGAGACTTTATAGGCTCAGAACTTGATTCACAGCCAAAAGTATGATATCTGAAATACTCTTGTCCAATTTCATTCACAGTCTAAAAAATGTCTTGAAAATGTCCTGAAACTCTTCACACTCTTCTGAAGTACATAACCATGGTATTTGAAGTGACTGATGAATGCTTCAAATTACTTGCACATTTGACCACATCTGAACTGCAAGGTTAACCTTCCCAAAATTATCAATTCGGAGACCAAATATTGTACCTTTTTCTTGTGGTGGGTTATCAGAAATACTTGGTAATGTGAGACATATCATATGGCTTTGAGTCTGGAAAATTCAATTATACTAAACAGAATGATTTATAGATACACAGTGTATAATATAAAGGGGTTATTGTGTGTGTGTGTGTGTGTGTGTGTGTGTGTGTGTGTGTGGGTGTGTGTGTGTCTGTGTGCGGGGGGGGGGGGGGGGGGTGACAGGTCCAAAACACTGGTAAGCACATAAATCACTGAACATTAACACAGAATGTAACAATGTATATGAACATTAGTAAAATATCATCCGATTGGACTTCTTTAATTTACGTCCAAGTCTGTAAATACATGTGAGAATATATTACACACATAAAAGACATGATAATATCAGCGGTCCATTTCATACAGAGGTTTACATAACTTTTGACATGGTAATTAACTTGCATTGCAAACCTTCATGTGAAATGGACCACTCAACCTCAAATGTTCACTAAATGCCTTGTCTCACACTGACCATAATCCCAACTATGACTCTCCAGTGATTACTTGTGGCCACTACTAATGTGAAGTGCCTTCTTTTCAATGAGCTAACACTTCTGTATTCAACCCATTCACTCAAAAATTGTAAAAATCTTTGACATATAAATTTAGAGGCTACTTCGAATCATTGCACATACAATATCTAGCGAACCACGGGGCAAAGCTTATGTGTTGTACCTGATTAAAAGTTATGGAGTGATGGGATCTTATATGAATGAGTTTGAAAAGAACTTCTCCCCCTCATTTAAAAAGCAAGTCAATTGTGATCAAAACTGTCTACACAGAATATGGCCAATAACCTGAAGGCAATTTGACTTTCATGAATTGTACATCAGACATTCCACTCATCTGGCAAGAAACTTCGGATGAGACATTTCAAGCAATATTCAGATGGAGTTGATCTCTAACACTCATCCATTAGATGCCCTATAGATTTGGAAATCATTTGATTATACATGTAGTTCAGGAAAGGTCTCTTTGACCATGAAAATCCAGAGATATCTCAAAATGATGTCAGAATGGAAAATGGAAGTTCAGAGAATGTGATACTTCTGAATGAACTTCACCGAGTTAAAATTCTCTAGATAAAAAATAAAAAATTGCATGTATTTAAATCATTTACACATAGAGACAGATGATACCAAACACAAATGCTGTAATCACTGCATCAATGTGGTCCAAATCAAGAAAACATAGACATTAAAAATGATGAACAAATACTTTCATGCATAATAATTTACCAGAGCCTTTGAAGTTGTGATATACCAGATATCTATATGATTTAAACTACCCTGCATTTTCTGCACAATATTACAGGGGAACAGAACTGCTTGCAACTTGCCTCACATCTGTGTGTATCACAGAAACTAATTCAAACATAAAGCAATTAAATTTCCGATTCAATCAAACATAAATTAATCAAATCTCTAATTCAGTAATACCATAAAGGTCCACATATATATTTGTGTGTCTACACCATCTTGAGATCAATGACTGAAATTATTTTTCAGAGTTTGGTGGGAACTCATTGACTTGTATCAACTGTCCATTCATTGTGGACATACAGTGGAAACTCGATATAAAGAGATCTGCTTTAACAAAATACCTGGCATAACAAACTAATTTCTCCAGTCCCAATGAATCTATTTCATTTGTTTTGTATTGTTTATTGACTGCTGATATAACAAGATATCTGATATAAAGAACAAATTGTCTTGGTCCCAAGGATCTCGTTATACTGAGTTTCCACTGTATTGGCCCAAATTAATCATATTTATACCCTCCAGAAGTAAAAATGTGACATTCTGATACATGTTTTATCAGAAAGCTATTGTTACAATAAATTCTCATTACTCATACTGACATGGCTGTCCATGTAGTTCAGAGGCCTGTGACCAAGACAAACCCCCTCCATGCACACTGTGTATATATATATACCGGGTATATATATATATATATAGGAAGCTGCCACGATATCATAATACATATCTGAATAGAGACATTTTGACATCGTACAAAGTACCATTATACAAGTTAACAAACAAGTGGTCCATCAAGGTTCATAGAAATTACATTAACCATACCCTCCCTCTAAACACACACACACACTCACACACACATACGATATGACATTGTAATATTTCCATCTCTGCATTTATCATTGGCAAACTTATCTGCATGCATCGGCATTGGTGTTCAATGGCATCTCTTTAACTGGAGATCCTCTTGCTTGGACCCTCTCGCAAACTGTAGACTCTGATTGAACAAACATGCATGTAATATTTTTTGTCCACAGCCAACATCACAAGTGTGAAGTGCAATGTCCCTTGTGGCCAGAGTCCAGATCTAGGGTTCTTTATATGTTCTCTGGAGCTATTTTAGCCCTCTTTTTTTTTAAACATATATGACAAAACTTAACCGTTACATGGGTGAAAGCTGAATTTTAAGCCTGAGAAAAATACATCTGATGTGGGAGACGCATAGACTGAGTGGGAGAAATTTAAACTCAAGCAGGAATGTGGGAGACTTTGCAAAAATGACCTCAAAGCGGGAGATCTCCTGTCAAAAGTGGGAGAATTGGAGTCTCTGATATTACAGAAAACTGAGAGCGGTACATTACCACCACAATAATACAATTTAAAGTGCCCCGAGCAGACATTGCAACATACAAAGTAGCTGTAATACCCTAACTGTGTGGTTCATGGATCACAAATTTTAACCATCATTTTCAAACTCTTTTGCATGGCCACACATACACAGCATGTGTCACTGTGTCAGAAAAGTTGAGCAAAAATAAGTTCCTCACACCAGCCAACAAATGACATAAGCTGTAAAAACTTGTCACCTAGCTCACAGTGCATGTAAAGGGTCTGACACAACTCACGGCTATTTAAAAACTTGTACCTCTGCTCCAAACAAATATCCGTCACGTCAAAATTGTCATCGGGAAACCAGAGAGATAAATTAAGACACAGGGAATACATACAATACAGAGAAAACCAAGTTTCACACCTCATAGATGATGTGTCTTCAATTATAAAAGGTAGTGCAAAGTGCAACAACTATCATACATGAATAGGATCAATGATCGATGGTGGATAGAAAAAAACTGAATACAGTAAAATACATTAAACTCTTGAGGTCATATAAAGTCAATGACTGGAAGAAAAGAAGCCTATATTGTCATGCTTTCATCCTGTTTTTCTTCCACTTCCATATCATATAAGGAAAGAACCATCACATTTTAATATACATGACCTGATGCAGAGTGTTGCTCTGATAAAGTCCCCAATATTGAAAAGCTGAGAAAACTGCAGGATATGGTAATTGGCTACAAAAATAATAACTTCACATTTGTTCAATCCTTCAGAGTCAATCAGTTAAAATCTCAATAACTTATCCAAAATTAAAAGTTTAAATATGTGTTTGATTAAAAAACTTGTTATTTCATATGAAGTACGCTTCTATTGTGTTTTCAATCACCTACTGTGTTCAAATGCCTAATTGGCTGTACATTTAACTGCAACTAAACTTTGAAGCCAATATCTCTTATGTTTTTCTAAGAGCCAGCTTTCATATCATTTTTGTGGTAGTTATTAAAAATAAAATATCACCATACATGGTCAAATAGCCTGGAGACCAGAGAATATAGTGACAAGAAAATCTAACAATTCCAGCATAAGGTTTTAATGGTAACAGGTCTCATATTTGTATTGTATTACATGTATTCATTACTTTGAGTGAATGTACCACACCTAAATATCAAAATACACAGGCAAGATATTAATTAATTGTACCATTCAAAGTGAGTGAGTACCATCTGTGTAATGTCATTCTTACATATTGACAAAAAAACATAAACAAGCAATATATAAAAAAAAAAAATCACATAAACAGAGTCATCACATGAAATAAAAAGTGGAGTTCAGCATTAATCAGGAAGAACATCTTGATGTGCAGCCTAAAGTCACAATACTGCATATTTCATTGCCCATATCTCGCACGGCACTTGATATAATTCTGCTTCAAAAAAAGAAGAAAAAAAAAAAACTCACACACACAAACAAAAATTTAAAAAAAACCTCTACAATAGTGAGGACAATGCTAAATACCTTGATTTACTCGGGTAACTGATACAGAAGACTCTTCCTGATGTAGAAATGTATATAGAGGTATATAATAAAACACATTTTACATTCATCTGCTATTGGAATAAGTGTGACTTATTGAAGATGTTAATTTCGTTAATTTCTACATCTCTCAGGTTTTTTTTTTTCCTCATGGTAGGACATAATTCACTTTTGACTAATTGGTGTAAAGAAAAAGGCATTATTTTGCAGTTTTCAAGAAGACACTGAGTTGTAATGACCATGTCAAAGTGTTTGACCTGATGAAAAAAAAAAAAAAAAACTCTGCTGCACACTTGCCATAAAACATTTACTCACACTCTCAAACATCCATAAAATATCCAACAGGAAAAAAAATAAATAAGGGAAGGATAAAACTGCCCCATATAATGTCAGTGTATGCCAGTATTTTGTGATCAAATTACCGAAGTGTGATATTCTGTTGAAGACCTAAAATTCTGCTTTCAGTTTTTTGACAAACCTAAAACTTTGTACGAACATACAGTGTAAGTTTTCAGTACAAATACAATCCTCAACAAGATTGGTCTTGTTTTCTTTAAAATGGTCCACAAATCACATCCGATATACATTCAATATGTGATTGACCATGTGCAGCATATTTCAGACAGATCAATAGAAAGCAGATGTAAATTACCCATAATCCCCAATTTTGAAGAAGTTCATGATTATCAAAACCTTTGAAGCGGTGCACATCTTTAAAAACCTAAAAAGTCATTATCATACTGGTCAACATGCACTTGATTAAGAGCTAAAGCTGAAAATCTCTGTTAAATTTCACTGCATTTTTACAAACAAGGCAAGTGCCAAATTGTGTCTCGCCCATTCGCGTACAAGGAATTAATATTTTTTATAACTCCCAGAAGTTAATTGACCTGCTTATGACCTTTGACCTTGTGGTGACCTTCAACACCCCAAGGGACATTTACCAACCAAGGTTGGTCACAAACGGACAAAGGGATCAAAAGTAATGAGCCATAAACGAAATGCGCCATAAAAACTTAACATTGGGCCCTAAAAATTTGTTGACCCCTTTCTGTGACCTTTGACCTTGTGATGACCTTTAACTCCCCAAGGGACATCTACCGTCCAAGTTTGGTCACAAACGGACATAGGGATCAAAAGTTATGAGCCACAGTCAAAACGCGCCCTAAAAACATAACATTGGGCCCTAAAAGTTTGTTGACCCCTGTCTGTGACCCTTGACCTTGTGACAACCTTCACCTCCCCAAGGGACATCTTCCATCCACGTTTGGTCACAAACGGACAAAGGAATCAAAAGTTATGAGCCATAAACGAAATGCGCCCTAAAAACTTAACATTGGGCCCTAAAAGTTTGTTGACCCCTGTCTGTGACCTTTGACCTTGTGGTAACCTTCAACTTCCCAAGAGACATCTACCATCACCCAAGTTTGATTGCCATTGTAGCAACATGTGCTGAGTTACGTGTGATAGGAGAGTCTTGCAAGTAAACTTTAACGTATGACCTCAAATGACCTTTGACCTTATCATGTGACCTCTTACGGCACCATAACATGAAGGTACCCCCAGTGCATCCATCACCAAAGTTTGATTGCCATTGTAGCAACATATGTCGAGTTACGAGTGATAAGAGAGTCTTGCAAGTAAACTTTCACATATGACCTCAAATGACCTTTGACCTTATCCTGTGACCTCCAACAGCACCATAACATGAAGGTACCCCCAGTGCATCTATGACCCAAGTTAGGTTGTAATCCAAGCAACTTATGTGAAGTTATTTGTCAAAAGAGAGTCTTGCAGGTAAACTTTAACATAGAAAAGAGTCTTGCATATAAACCAATACTCTTTAAAGGGATTGTACAGTTATGGTTGAGACCTAATTTCAGTTTCTAACATTTTTTTTGAGATAATGAGAAACCTCTTATAAAATGTGAAAGAGCATGTAATTCTATGAGGAATTCAACGTTTATTTGATGAAAATTGGTTTTGAAATGGCCGAGATATCAAAAAGAGCGATTCTAATAAAGTGTGGGACCCACACTTTATTACGACCACTTTGTTTTACTTTGTTTTTTGATGTTTCAGTCATTCCAAACCCGATTTTCGTCAAATAAACTTTGAATTCCTCTTAAAATGGCATGTTCTTTACAATATCATAAGTGTATTCTTGGTATCTCGCAAAAAGTTAAAAGCCCAATTCTCATCTCCACCAAAACTGTACTATCCCTTCAATATATGACCTCAAATGACCTCTGACATCATCACATGACCTCCAACAACACCATAACATGAAGATACCCCTAGTGCTTCTATCACCCAAGTGTGGCTGCCGTTGCTGTAACAGTTGCCAAGTTATGCATCATAAGAGAGTCTTGCAGGTAAACTTTAACATTTGTGACGGACGACGGACGGACGACGGATGGACGCCATTTGGATCCCTTAGTCTCGCCTTCACCTCCGGTGGGCGAGACAACAACAATCATATTTCAGATCATTTATCTGCTGCACCCTTAAGAGCATGTTACACTGCATCAAAAACTTTCCATATATATTTGAATCTTTCACCAACTGAGAGCAAGAAAGGGCATTAAACACAGTGACTCTGCACAGCACTAACACCCTTATGCTTCTTTACTGAATAAAAAAGATTCGAGCATAAGCGGGCCCAGAGATACCTGACACAGGCCATTCCACCGAATGTGCAATAACGTGAAGTTTGAATGTTTGATCCCTCTTGCCAGATCCTGTGCATCGAAAGTTCTAGTCATAGATCAGCACTGCTTTACCCTCCTTTGAAACTTTATCAGGATGATGAAGATCCACGGACTGAATTTATTTCAGACCTAGACGTCAGGTGGTCTAAAACAACCACAAGTAGTCATGAGCTGATGCACAATATCTCATTCCGTCATCGCTGGGGCTGTTTTGTAGGAAACTGAAGTGACCCCATCAGCACGGTTTACAAGTTTGCTGACTTTCAAAAGAAAGTTTGCACTGTCCCGTTCTTTGGTCATGATCCGTGGGCAAAGTGGGAGGGGAATGACACGGTGAGGAACTGCTTCATCTTCTCAAAGACCGTGAAGGAGACGGCGGCGGCCGGGATGGCCCGCAGGTAGTTGATGGTCAGACCCCGGTAGAGACCCCTCACGCCTTGCTCGTTGTAGACGGTCATCAGGTTTTGAAGAATGTAGCTGCACAGGACGGTACATAGAATGCAATGACTTGTTAAAAGGGCATTTTACCGGTTTTTTATCTTTTTATATGTTGTTCTTTTAATTCTAAAAGACCCAGCGGTGCAAACAGAATCAAAATTTCATAACGATTAAGTCCGTAATTTAATGTTAAAAATGGAACTTTTTAGGTGAGAATTATGCTAATGAGCTGACGAGCCCGGATGTTATGATGTCACAGGTGCTCTCACTATTACTGATTACAAGTGCTCGCATACGCGTGCGTTAATTCGTATCGAGTAGCAGACGACGCTTAGGCCTAATTTAGCTAGCAGGCGGCGCTTGTGTACTGTTCTATCCATGTAGATATCTCAAATTTCACTAAACCAAATCGCACCAAAATTACAGGATATACTTCATAGCATATTTCAAAGTATTCTCTTATATTTGAACGAAATCAGTAATCGAGAAGTATCAATATTGACGTCGACTTTCAAGTCGTCACTCAAAAAAAAACTCACTCTTCGCGAGAGATCTTGGCGAACGCAAGATGCACAATCTAGAACTGAAGTTAGCGGACTAGTACTGTGCGAACGGGGAATTTACGCGAGAACTAAACTCAAAAGTGTAATGATTTTTGCGACTTGTGTGATATAGGAACTACATTTTTCATTCAACTTACCACAAATAATTTGTAAATTTATTTATTGCCCCCGATTACTTGAAAGATTTGTCTCATGATATTAAATGGCTAACTTCAGTCTGTGCTTGCGCAGCAGGTAGGTAGGGCCTGGCCGCAATCACTCGTGTTTAGTCGTAGAGCAGGCTAGCGACGCCGACAGGAAAGTCGACATCTACACTTACGCTTCCCGACACGTGATTTGTTTCCAATTAACGCGAGCTGTTGGATATGAATCATAAAGTATTTCCTGTGACTTTGGTGCCATTTGGCAAGGTGAATTTTGAGATATCTACATGGATACGGAAGTACGCTAGCACTATACCTACACCAGCGCTGGGATCGTGAAGCGGCGACACTGTGTTAGAATCTACGTGGTCAGGCCACTCTTCCGAGATATGGGTCCTAGTAGGCCTACTGAAACAAACTGTTAGATCTAACATTAGTCCTTGGTGTAAATAACACCACTATGAGATTTAGCTCGACTACAAAACATCGGAAATCCATAAAGCAGATACCTTACCTGAAAAATCCAGCACAGGAACAACAGTGCCTGCAGGACAAGGGTCCAGACCTAGAACTGGAGTCTGGACTTTCGTCTGGATTTTCTTCAAGTTCTGGCAGCAGAGGTATGTAACGTTACGCTGTGCCTTATTAGCACTGTGCACATAGGGCCTAACTGTTACAGCTGCAATGTCGACGGTGAGTGAGTGTAGGGCCTACTCATCAAAACTTGGACTGCCACGTAGAACCTACTCCTGCTCAGTAGTCCTAGTCCTAGTTCTAGTATTTCAGAGTCTATGTGTACTGGGTACCGTTTTCATCTCACTAAGCGTAAATCGTGCGTGCCGTTGAAGAGAGTCTATCTACATTTGGATTTAGATTCACTCAGCCCTCATCTACGTTAGATAGAAATCGTTGTCTAGTTTGAACTAGACTGGCGAACCATCGCTCGATCATGATCATCAACGCGTAACATTACTTACACACAGTCTTCTATGGGCAGCACGTTCGGATAACGATGCCAATTTCATTTTGCATATCTGGAATTTCCCCACAAGTTTTATCTAAATAAAAAGCTGTTGAAGAGATTGCTTTTAAAGATTAATAGATATTGTTTAACATGTTTATTATAGCTCCATATTGCAATTATACTAAATAACAGCTTTTGCAGTACTTCGTGTGAGATTTCATCAGTAAATTGGCATTATGTAGTTCGTCTTGCTAAATGTCGGAGTTGTGCACCAAGAGCACCTGTGACGTAGGCCAAATTGTGTGGATCGTTCCTTGGCTTGCTCGTTTTCATTTTTTTCAAAAAATCATTACAGGCTTATCCTGGGTTTTAGAATGCTCTCTTTCCAATAGTAGGCATCAAAAAATGTAGATTAGAATTATCAGACAATTAGAAAATGTCAGTACAGTTTTCTTTTAACACAACAAAAGCTTTCCCATAATCTACAAACACCTTTCACTCAGTGAGAGAAATACCTACTCAATTACTGCTTTGCAAATTCTCACTAACAAAGTCTTTGATTTTCATTCAAGCATACAGAAGAATTACAACACGACATCATTCTCTTTATCCTATCGCAACAAAATAATTTCGCCCAACCTTCAAATTTGACTGGTTAGCTTTATTCCATTACTGAATAGGAATTCTGGATAGTTCCCTTCTGGTTACACCGTGCAACCCATCTATGCTCCAATGATCGATCCAAAAGCATTGCCAAACAGGCAGCAAAGGTGTAAAAGCATCATTCTTCAACTTGCACATGCTACCTTATCAACAAGCCATGCACTGCTTGCTTTTGATAATCTGAAATTAATATCTTTACAAACAAAAAAAAAACTTTGGCGAAGTATCAGAGAAATTTCTCTCAATGTCATGAAAGTAAAATAGGGCAAATGATCAGGTTAAGCATGAAATGTTCTACGTAGTAGGGGTTTGCATGCCTGAACATACAATATCCATGCACAGAAAGTCATGTACTTCATTACATTCACAGCTAGAGGAGACCGAGGAGAATCTTACTTTGAAGCATGTGGTACCATAGTCCCCAGCTGCATTATTCTCCTCACAACATCCAGTGGATAACTGAGTGAGTAACGAAATAGGAAACAAACCAAAGTACATGAGACATCAAATCATGATTATAGTACATTGAATTTATACATGATATCTCCATGAGAGCATAAAGCTAACTGCTGTCACAAGAAGTTGGAAACAAATGGGCACTCAAATGATGATACGATACATTTTCTATAGAAAATAATAAAAACAAATCATCGGTCCAGTAAGCTGCACAATGGGTGTACTTCTCAAAAAGATCGGGAGTACAAAACAAACAAAGTGAAACAGACTTTACCGTAATGGAAGAACAAAGGTCATATAGATAAGCCAGCACCATTAATCATTTCTGAGCAAGGCATAGTAACAACAGCTGGCAGTACATCATCTCGCAGAGACAAAATATAATCAAGCATTCATTGACAATATTAAAATTCAGTAAATGTAACACCCAGCTAAACATGATGTAAACCTAAGCATGTCTTTATATCCATCTAATATTCAGCAGAATGCATCAGGATGGGCTAGAAATTGGTCAATATTCTCATTCATATGGCTAATGATGGGTTTTTTTTTTCTTTATAATACCTGATTTTTCATAGCTGTAAGGATTTCATATACTAACTGATGACAAAATATTCACATTTCACTAGAAATGCATACTATCAAGCATATAGGAAAATCTGTTTAATCATTGAATATTCTACTGTATTAGAATTTGAATATAAAAATAAAATTCAAATCATCTGCTAACCTTGTTAAACATCACACAGACATAAAATACACACACACTTTGCCAGTACACTGTTGTGGTTTTTTCTCCATATCCATACAAAGCTGGAAGCACATTTCAGTTTCATGCATGCATGCATGCACATGGCTGAGGCACAAGTCAGGGATTCTGTAGTGCACCTTACATGGCTAGACCAACAACTTCCAATCTAACTCACGTAATGGTCTGTGCTATTGCCCCAGCTACGCCGCCGACACAAAGATTGGCGGGGATGATGAGGACACGCTCCCCAGGCTCAGTTGGGGATGGTTTGGAGAGCATGGGTGGACCTCTTATAAGCAGGAAGACTTTGGTCATCTCATAGGTGTAGAAGGCAGTACCTGGCAATGAAAAGAAGAGGGTTGGTAAGAAATTGTCAAGACTTTTGCATGTTTAAAGGGATGGTATCGTTTTGGTTGAGAAGGAGATTCAGATTTTAACTTTTTGTGAGATAATGAGAAACCACTGTAAGAAATACTAAAGAGCATACACTACAAGGAATTGAAAGTTTATGTGGTGAAAATCAGTTTTGAAATGACTGAGATGTCTGCAAACAAAGAGGTCCTATACTATCACTTTAAAGGGATCGTATAGTTTTGGTTTAGACCTAATTTCAGGTTTCTAACATTTTTTGGTGAGATAATGAGAAACCTCTTATAAAATATGAAAGCGCATCTATGAGGAATTCAACGTTTATTTGATGAAAATTGGTTTTGAAATGACTGAGATATCAAAAAAAGAGCAATTATGATAAAGTGTGGACCCACACTTTATTACGATCGCCTTGTTTTTCTTTGTTTTTGAATGTTTTTAGTCATTCCAAACCTGATTTTCATCAAATAAACTTTGAATTCCTCTGAAAATGGTATGCTTTGTACTATATCATAAGTGTTTTCTTGGTATCTCGCAAAAAGTTAAAAGCCGAATTCTCATCTCCACCAATACTGTACCATCCCTTTAACTGTACACGATGGAATTTCATGATATTCTCTCTCATTACCTCATTGACATTCAATTGGTCCAGACTGCACAGGGAAAAAAAAATAAAAATTTACAAAATATTCTCTGATTACAGTGTACTGTCACCTGGTAGTTTCCCTGGCTCTGCAAGGCTAAATAAATCTTATCTTTTATGTCCTGTTAAATGTGATAAAAGCATAACAACAAATAAATAGCATGTGTTCAAAGTGTTTGCTCTGATTGTGATCTTGTAGAGATAACAAGTAGTTAAAAAGCAGTAGCCATACTGGCAATAATTGACATACTGGTACATGCAATGCACACTAAAACAAAGTGGGCTACTGAAAAAACAAAACAAAACAAAACAAAAACAAACAAACTTGCCATAAGAGTATCACTTGCTTTTGGAGTGGCTGTTCACAATTAAGATACAGTGTATGTCAAAGGCAACATCCACTACATCAAAATAGGCTAAGGGTTCAAAATGCCTTCCGCACAAGTATTCCACTCCTCTGCTAGACATGATCATTCAAACATTTATTGCAGACACTGTACAGTATTCACACCCAAGAAATTTGTCAATATGAACACTGTAGTCAGCTGACATCTTCCTTTTACAGTCAGACAATGATCATACAATCAAGTCTAATTCAAGACAGAAAGACACAGAGACACACATGTATGATGCATCCGCCAAATATGGTAGAAATGAAAATGAAGTTACCAGCATAGGGAATCATCCCAAGGAGTGTTGGAGTCACTCCCCTGTAGAGACCTTTGAACTGACCCTCCTATTGTCATCAAAAGAGAAACAATCCCATGTAAGAACATGTCATATTTACTATATTAAAAAAAAAAAGAAGAAAAGAAAACACAATAACACTACCCCATAACACCAAATGAACAGAAAGATTGAGCAGGGAAAATTACACAATTATGCAGGAAGAGGAAAGATATTTCAACAATCACTGAACTACTCGTATGACAAGTACATCTGCGTGACAAGTTTGAATTTACGGCTAAGAACATCTTGACATTATGAGCTGATGACACTAGAATGAAACCATGGAACATCAAAATTTCCTGATAACGATTAAAAGTTTGAAACTGACATGTACAATCATGTGCCATAGGAAATCTTTCTTTCCTCAAGATCTCTACATACTGTACATGACATTGTATACACATGGTTAACACGCAGTCAATCACAAGTTATTTTGAACAAGTCATGCATACAGTGATATGCTCACTTAAGCCTGTTTGATGGACAGTACATACCAGTTTGTAAAAATGTAAGTATGATGGAAAAGCACAATGATCTGATTTATTTCATGCCCTTATCTCTTGTTCAAATATCTTCAACCAGTGTGTTTTGGATGACACAACTTTTCAGAATACTGTACACGCCATATATTTCGCGAGTCTAAATTTTTGCGAATCGGGAATTCCTGACGATTTCGCGAGTGGTTAAATTCACGATCGTGGAGTCTTTGTAATGAACGGAGAAATGTACATGCGTACATCACATCCACATCGGGATCAGAGTCAATATTTTCGCGTGTCTTTAATTTCGCGAATAGCACCTGACTTGTGAAATTCGCGAAAATAAAAACCTCGCGAAATATTCGGCGTATACAGTATTTATATTGATTGACAAAAAGAAAAAAAAAAAACTGCAACAGCAGTAATGACCAAAAGGACCTACAATAAGTATTGTCTGTCAGTTGCAGTTGTTTACAGGCATACTGTTTGTTCTTTTTCTGCAACCCCACCCAATTTTGATGTTTTATTGTATTCGGTCACATTGTTTGGGATAAAAGCAATCCATACTTGATAGTAAATCTTGCGGAAGGTGTGGATGATGCCCCGGTATCTCTTCTCCCCTATGTGTTGGTAGGCTAGGCGAGCTCTGATCATATCCAGTGGGTATGTGCAAATGACCGCTGCCAGACCTGTGGGTTGGAATAGGAAATACACTGTGGATGAGCACAGGCCAAAGGAAGAAGCATACAAAATAATTCTAATGCAGGTAAACCGCAAAGCCATGAAAGCTACAGCAATGCAATTAATGCAACTCGGGGGTACCTGTCTGTTTCTGATTCAGCGATGTCGTGCATTATCATCATTATCATTATCGTTATCATTATCGATCAGCAGAATCTATACAAACATATAAAAAGCATCTAATGTCACATCTGTTTGCATCTTGTTTTGGTTGAATATTTCTTGAATCACTTAGGCCTATACACATTTCTATCTTTGAAAGTTTCCTTAGTTCTTTTTACTTTCATATATCATTATATATAATTATATGTAATTGTTTTACAATTGTATGTAATTGTCCACCTGAATAGGTTACAAGATCAATGGCACATTAATGGCACATTACAAGTGCTGTACTTATTATTATTACTATCATTTGTTAGTGTATTTATCAGGCATATTATGATTCACATGCTGGGCAGATGACTTGCAGTGGAACCGTTGCACACATCTTGTCATGCCTGAATATCACTGGGTTTGCTGAAAGACCTTCAGGACGGCTATTTAAATTCGGTGAGCTGCATGAGAAATGCCCCACTAAACCTTGGCAAAGGGCAACTTTAACCTGTGCTACTCATGCAAAGAATTCTCATGTACTTAAAATGATACTACAAACGTATGAAGACAACCTGATATTTGAGCTGAGAATGTTAAACTCACACAGGGAGCAGTACCATGTGTTTCATTTCATTCTTTCTTTCTTTTTTTTTTTTTTTTTTTTGGTACTGTACCTTACCTGCAAGTGATCCTGACAACAACTTGTTTTGAGTTTTCTGTGGAGGAAAGCAAAAACATTCAAATGCATTAGAGTTACAGATGTACATAAATTATAGCTCTCTGCAAACCTCATGCAAATCACACAGACGCCCCCCCCCCCCACAATACAAAATGAAAAGAAATAAATTCATTCTCTCATTATTACTTTTATACAAGTAGGCGAAAAATTATATAGGCTGGCATGAGTAGGTGATTATCATAAATGAAAAGCTATTCATATGACATTGTATATTTTCCATCAGTTTCTGGTCTAATCAATCCCCTACTCACTATTATACAATTTGTCTGCAGTCTTACGAGTAAAAGAAAAAGTTGTTAGGCAGCACAGAATTTGTAGCATGTACTGTGCATAGATACATTCATTTTAATATCAGACAACTTGTGTTCCCTACTAAATTGTTGAATAGGCCTAAGATTGCATTTTCCTTGTTAATTATATCATGGATCCATCATAACACTTGATGATATTTATTACCTCACGGGAGACTATGGAGTTTTGCAAGATGACAACAAAAAAGCAACAATTATTCTATTTCCTGGCTGGTTTATTGCAAATCATGTAAGCCATACATATCATTCTGTGAGCACAACATTTTGTAAATCACAACAAATAAGTGTTATTCCTATTCAAAGGAGAACTTTGTTATTTTTAAGCTTTGCCTTTTAATTCACTGCACTTCTCTTTTGCCATGCAACACTTTTGCAAGTTGCTAACTTCATGAATACCAGTCAACTCACCAAAATAAAAACAAGCTGTGAAACATAGGGCATAAATACATTATACAGTACTTACACAGAGTAGAATTAGGTCTTAGCTACACGTAAAGACAATATCCATTTCAGGACAGGTAAGTGTATGAAGAATGCACAGCTCTCTACCTACAATTGTATATGGTAATGACACTGATTAAAAATGCCAAAAAAGCACTCCCCTAGATGTATTTACCCCTTTGCACCACTCGTAGGTCACAAACTGGATGGCTCCATAGGGAAAAATCCGGACCATCATGGCGCCATTACCCTTGTACAGGGCCAGGTAGCCCTCTTGCATGACCACCTCATTCAAGGATGACCAGACACCTAAAATGATGAACAGGGGGAAACTGGTGACACCCACAGATCTTACACAATGATCAAACTCAGGCTGAGTTTATTATCATAATAGTTTAACATGCCAACACATTTTTTTTTTTCATTTTCAAAGCAGTTAGCATACATTGTTATCAATAAATGAATATTCTCCTACTACCTACCACTAGCAATGGTGTACATGTATTTGTTGACATGCCCAGGGAGAAAAGAAAGATTAAAATCAGACAATGTAGGTAGAAGTTTCATAAGATCAGGCATAAAATACAAAATTTATGAATGGACTTTAGTTTCACATACATTGTACCAGATAGACATTGGGATACAACCCCATTGTATTAGAAGAGATAATAGGGTCACTCATCACCTCTCAACTCTTCCAATGGTTTGTGGACAAAAATGGAAAAACAAACAAACAACAACAACAAAACAAACAAGCAAATCATACTTTTGGTCAATAATATGGAAACTGCAACTCCTTCCCTCAGGTTCAATAAGTCAAATAAATGTTGGGTTCTCTATTACAACATTATTCTGATGCCATGAGAAGGACTTATCCAAAATAATTTCATGTAATGAAAAAGGGAAAATTAGTAAAGGTAAATGGGATATTTGCAAAGGGGCATGCAACTAATAGTGTTTTCATGAAAAGAATGTGAAAATTTGAAATGGTAAAACTTTCCTATTTTGGGTCTAATTCTGACCAAACCCATATCAAAGTAGCATCATATTCTTCTGATTTGATTCTTTTCATTACAGCCACTCTGAACATGACACTGTGATGTCATGTACAATGTATGGCACTCTAAGAGCCTGCATCAAAACAGCAAAGGTAAAAACATTGTCTTGTTTCTCCTTACCAAGGTTTTGAAAGTGTTTGTGCCTGGCTTGGAGCAGGATCTTGATCCTGTCCAGAGGAGCGATGACACTCTTGGCGCAGCATCCCGCCACACCTGCATGATAAACAGAGTTAAATTGACGTGATTAGAAAGTGTGCGATGATTGTATTAAAAATTATTCTGAAATTTGTGCGGCATCCTGCCACATCTCCATGAGAAAAAGAGTCTGACATGCACCTAAATTTGGGAGTGAAAGTAGACAACTACTAAATGCTGTCAGTATAAGTTAAAAGTAAGCATAGACTCTTATGGTAATGAAAGGCAAGATCAACACAGAGATTCATTCATTCATTAATGATGGGATAAGACTAATATGCTGTACCAGGGAGGTGGTTTGTACATTGTCATTACATGTGATGTAACGTTAGGCCTACGGGATATTTACAAAATTTCACAAATCATCAGTGATCACATAACACGCTACTACTACGCCTAGACCCGTCTCTAGTGAGAGTGTCACTAGTTAAAGTACTCAGTAAATCAAATGCTAGCCCGACCAGACGCTGTTAATACGCTACGCGAATACAACCTGTCGCGCTACGTATGTACAGCGGCGACTGGGCTGTGTATAGTTAATCAAATGCATGATCGATATCCTTTTTAGTCTCAAGGCAAGAGAACAGTGACAGAAAATAAGTAGCATCAACTGTACATGTACATGACAAGGCATTGTAATTACTGAGTCTTGGTAGTTATACAAATGGAAATGCAAATGTGTACTTCGAGCTTCGTGCATGCATATAAAACAATGTAGACCCATTAATATGTAGCTGTCAATTGAATTGGCGTTCACTGACTGCGCCGCATTAAAGGGAAGGTAAACCCTAAGAGCAATGTGGATTGAGTGAAAGCAGCATCATTAGTAGAACACATCAGTGAAAGTTTGAGGAAAATCGGACAATCGATGCAAAAGTTATGAATTTTTAAAGTTTTGGTGTTGGAACCGCTGGAATAGGAGACTACTAGAGGTTATGACGTATGAGAGGACAACAATACGAAGAAAATATACAGGAAATTCAACAAAAATTCATTTTTCTAGCATTATGAAAGAGCACTTGACTAACCGCTTTCAGAAAGCATGGGGAATAATTGCTACCCTTAATTATATGTCAGTATCAAGTTGACGGAATTTGTAATTTTCGTGAAAAATGGATTTTTGTAGAATTTTCTTTATATTTTCTTTGTATTGTTGTCCACTCATACGTCATAGCTTCTAGTAGTCTCCTCATCCAGCGGTTCCAACACCAAAACTTAAAAAATCCGTAACTTTTGCATCGATTGTCCGATTTTCTTCAAACTTTCACTGATGCGTTCTACTAATGTTGCTGCTTTCACTCAACCCACATTGCTCTTAGGGTTTATCTTCCCTTTAATGGGCTGGGGCACAGAAGTAGCGTCCGTACTCGTAGTAAACGCCGATGCTACGATTACGAATTAACAGCCTACCTCCTGAAATGAAGTTTCTTAGAAGTACAGCTCCTTCATGTGATGTTTCTTGAGAAGAGTCTCTCATCATGCGCTCATCAGATATACTAGAACTTGCCAAAAAGGCTACTTTTTCAGGCAAATAATCTGACACGTACTTCACGTCACCTCCGTTCGTTCTCCATTTTGAAGCAGCTGGCAGCGCAGCGCAACACAACTACGGTCGCGTAGCCGGGTAGAGATACGGGAACCGGTACCGGTACCGGTACATCTGTGGGCTTTGGACTACTGCACGCATTGGACAGTCTCTCGCGTCCACACAACACAGTTCTCTGTGTAGTCTCTGTCTATCGAATGCACAAGGTTGTTTTACTGCAAACATAATAATAATAATAATAATAATAATAATAATAATAATAATAATAATAATAATAATAATAATAATAATAATAATAATAATAATAATAATAATGATAATAATAATAATAATAATAATAATAATAATAATAATAATAATAATAATAATAATAATAATAATGATAATAATAATAATAATAATAATAATAATAATAATAATAATAATAATAATAATAATAATAATATAAATTCGGACTTTACTTCCTGCGCTCTCTGGAATGGTTGCAGCAGTATTAGCACTAGTCTACTATTTTCTAAACATCAGCTTATAAATCAGATAATCTAATATTTTGTTTAAATGACCAAGTAGGCCTAGATCTAGCCAAGTTTTGTTGTCCACGGATCACACATTAAGATTAAAAGTCTGCCAATTAAGACTAGCATATACTTGCCGACTTCATGGCAGCTTGGCAAATTTATTACCCGGTATGTGAAATCCAAGAAGATACGCCAATACATAAAAACAAAAAGCGGTTTCGTATAGGAAAGAACGAGTATTTTAATACAAACGCAACAGTGAAAATTTGATTAATCGGACAAAAATTAGAGAGATTATGAAATTGTGAAGTTTCGCTAACTTTAGAAAAACAGTTTTCCTGTAGTGAATAATAATGATGTAGGCCTAAATGAATGAGTTGGTGATCTTCTTTTTTTTTTTATGAGTTGGTGTCATCGCCTAACAGCTTGCCAATATGTAATTTGCATATATAAAATCTGGAATTTCCATTATCACTCTTGCATTTAAAAGAAGATGAGATCAAACGTACGTCAGAAAATCACAATATTTCAGTTGCTTAATACTCAGTATAATATGTCTGGTTGATAGGCTCCCTACCTGACTTAGATTCCGACTTATGCTTGATATTTTTCATTTATTTATTTTTGTTTAAACGCAACGGTAGTCTGAATCCTGCAGGCTACAGTATCTGACCAATCATTATTTTGAAGTTATTCATCCAGGAATAACAGAAAATTGAATTTTCGTCAGTGTCTTTTACAAAATCAATGACTTATTGTGAGATGTGGCATCCCTATCTGACTCGTTTGCATATCTATATCAACTGTTCGAAAACTTACATAACAAAATAATTAGCGAATGTTTAGAATTGCATAACTTTCATACGCTTTTAATCCGATTTTGATCAAATTTTCACTGCAGGGCGCTACATAAGCACTTGCCCGATTGCCCGGGGCAAGTGAAAATCAAATTCGGGCAAGTGTTTTTGAACAATAAGAACAAAACTGCCCGAATTGGGCAAGCAAACAGTTTTGAAGCCACCTGTTTTTCACTTAATGCCCCCTCCCATATTAAAACTCACGAAGTTAATCACTTAAAGCCCAAAGATAATGGCTGTTTAGTGATGCAACGCACTTTACATTTCATTTCACCAGCTTTCTAACACTTACGTGCATGCAGAAGCTCCAATGCAATGCAATGGCAACACTAACTTGATCGCACAGAGTTTGTTACTACAATGTGTTTAAGCGTGCGAATCAATGTGTGCTGTTTATTCCAATGATTGTGTTTTATTAAGCCCTTGACCATATCATTTCCTTATATTTGGACTTTCTTTTCGGGCAAGTAAAATCAATGTCCGGGCAAGTGTTTTGCGGCAAATTTGAAAATCTGCTTGCCCGATCGGGCAAGTGGCAAAATAAAGTTATGTAGCACCCTGCACTGTTGTGCTTATAAGATTAAACTATTCTTAAGTGTTTATATTGGTCTGGAATTCCCCTTAACAAATCGAATCGGCGTACCATCCCCTCTTTGGAATTCAACACTTAACGTAGGTTCATTAAAGCAAGACAAGTACTTCGAAGGTCCCTCAACAAAGTGATTTAAAAGTAAGATTATTTTATAGATCGGTGAGTGCCACTTGTTGCGGACTCTCACACCAACAGTTTATAATTACACTGTATAGTAACTTCAAGTCTTATCGACATCCAGGCCTGTTGGTTTGACCTTGTTGACCATAATGGTTGACTAATCAAAGTACATCATTGTCAACGGAACAATCAAACAATGTAATTTTTGCAAAATAATCTATTCGTCTACTAACATGCCAGTCATAGGACCCTATTGTTTTTAGTACATCGGGTTACATGTTTGGTAGTCTGTTTTTGATTTTTTTGAATAATGCTTTCATAATATGAATTACTGCCCTTTTTTTATTTACTCTTTTTTTTTTTTTTGAAGAATCCATCAGCTGCGAAGGCCTCCTTGCCAAAAGCATTTTATATAAAACGTGTCTTGTACCATTGTCATTCCAAGTATACCAAAAACGTGTCGTTTGTATGACATAATTCCAACCAAAACCAGTACAGGTACCTGTACTTATTCAGAATGTAGTGTTGGGCATGGTATCCATACCTTATCCCAATTTCCATATAAAAAAATATTCCAAAGACATCTTTATCTACAGCATACACATTATACACCATTGTCATGTAGCAAATTTGGGTCACATTAGTCTGTAAGTTTGAGTAGCACACAATCAGAACTATATCATAATACTTGACACCAACTATACTTTTTTCTCACAAATCGCAAAGACATGGCTCATGATTATGATACACTTGAGTCTTTCTTTTTACTTTACTATATATTGGAAATAATATGAAATGATTATTGTGCAGTCAAAGCGAGAATGATCACTACTGTTAATCTTGATTTAGCAAGGCAATTGAGTTAGGCCTATAATATCAAGACTTCTATTAATTTACATTAAATTCCCACAAGGCATCAAATCAGCAAAAGTTAAGATGCACATTACCTCATGTTATGCTTGACTCTTTGTGAAAAAAAAGGTACCTTTTGGTATTAACTGAACCTGGTGATCTTTCATGTAAATATCGATATGTTTATGTCATTAATTATGTACAATTGTTCGATATTGTTTTCATATTTTATAATAAAATTGTATTACAGACGACAACAGTAATTGTTTCAGCGTGGCAGTCGGCTTGTACAAGGCACGTCACGTAGGATAAGAATTTCTGGATTGATTTTTTTTTGCGGAGTCATAGCAATATACAAGAGAGGCTACCTTGCAAAGAGGACTTTAAAGTAATAATCAACTGCTATATTATTGATGTGGTAGTATACCAACATCATACAGCTAATCAGCTTTTAGATGACCATAATTGTTTACTTGATTAATTCAGTCATAACTCTTTTCAACAATATACACATGCAGGTATTACATACGACAAGTACAACTGTATATGATTGTGTTGACGAAGCTTTCGTGTTATAATTCCCTTCTTTTATGGAATATTGCATAGTATAATCATTATAAAGTAGGCCTATACACCTAAGAAATGATGCAGATACATTTGTAAAAAGTTTGCACGAGTATAGTATCCAAAATCAAGAAACATGAACAAATTTCACCAGTTTTAAGAAGCTTACACTGGCTTCCAGTGAACAACTGTTACATGTATATAGCATTTGAATGTTTCTATGTTTGCTCCACATTATCTAAGGGAGCTACCACTTCAAATCTACACACCAGAGAGGAACCTTCGTTCAAAAAGTAAAGATTTATTTGTTATTCCACACGGAAGAACCAAATTTAACGGAGAACGAACATTTTGCTTTTAATGCCCCTATATACCTTATGGAATAATTTACCTCAGAAATTTATTAAGACAAATCACTGATATAAATAGATTCAAGTCTGCTTTGAAAACGCATTTGTTTACAGTGTAAGCAAACATGAAGCTCGGTACCATCACTGTAATTGGAATTGTATGTTTTGCACATAATCTTTTCATTTTTTAGAGCATAGGGACATTATCACTTTGTGTTATGCGCTATATAAGCACTGTCAATTATTATTATTATTTTAGCCCTTCGAACTTTGTATAGTATGAACTAGTTCAACCACACGAATTCCTTGTTGCAGTGAGTTCTGTATCTTTATGAGCAGGGTGGAGTGCCATAAGACACGTGTCAAGTGTTTGCAAACACTGTTAGTGAATCATTGTTTTGTTGATAATGTTCAAAGAATACTCCATGTCCTCTTTCGTTCATTAAACATCACGGCTTTAAAAGAGTTATCATTATCGAGGTAATGAACTTTGATTATTTTGAGAGCCTTTCGTGCAACATGTACAAAAGAGATGAAGATAAAACACAATTTCATCAAAGACATGTTTCTCAAATTATCCAGAGAAAATGTAGGAATGTTTCTCCTCGAATAAATGGACGCAATGTATTCAGTGAGCACAGTGCAACATGCTGTACTGGATACAATTGCATTTTAAAACACAACACGCAGTGTTTAGCATGCAAGAATTCCATAAAATTCATTTTTCATGAAAAGTAGGCCTACACATATAGATTTGTTACTTATTTTTACGGTAATATTATTCCCCCTTCTTTCTGATGGAGGTACGACAAGTTAGTCCTCTTTCATTATGCTATAAAAATGAAAATATGTTGATTTTTACGTTTTGTCATTGTTGTCCATCATAATGACGTCATGAGTAATCTCCTCTATATCCAGCGATGACGGCATCGAAACTTTAAGATTCATAACTTTTGAACTGATTGTCCGATTTCGTTCAGACTTTCACTGATTGTGTTCTATTAATATTGCTGCATACTTTCATCAGTCCACATTTATATTCGGGCTTTATAGGTTTCCTTTCACTCAGAGTCCGAGTATCCGCTGTATACCGTCCAGGGAGGATACGGTTTCATAACCGGATATTAACGTGGCGCCGAGTTTTAAACAGGTGATCTCAGCGTCCGGATTCCCGTCTAAATCTTCCACGTGGGCCGCACCGATGATTCTTTGGACAATTAAAGTTAAGCGGGAATACAGATACAAAAATGGTGAAAATGAAGGGGTGCCCAAGTTTCAAAATACATCGAATTCATTTAATACAGTGACAGATATTCTCAAACTACATGAGACAAAAACAGTTTACCTCATAATTCATAAGTTTGTGTTGCTCGCAAATATACTCATTCGTGGTGTTTTTATCAGTATCATCTTCTGCATTAAATTTGTTTATAGTAGTATAATGTATGTATATCAAAAGCAAATATAAACGTAATGTCCCTTACTGGACTATTATTGAAGCTTCGTTGTGATTTAAGAAAAGTGTTGTTTAACATGTATTGTGATGATGAATTAAACACTCACGAATCAAAGTATCACGTGACAGTGAGACTCAAATAAAGTTAATCCGTTGTCAAGAAAGTATAATGTACTCAATAATTGGAATAATATGCAATGTCAGTGACGTTGCATTTCAGTCCGAAAGGGCTGCCAATTCAGTCCACTACTATGTTTTGTTTTGTTTTGTTTTGTTTTTGTTTGTTTGTTTGTTCGTTTGTTTGTTTGTTTGTTTGTTATAAGGAGGAAACCTATTTTACGAAGATGACAGATCATGCAAGGTATGTATACCTCCTGACAAGTTCGCATCCTGTGAACCCTGCAACCTCGCGTAAAAGTGTTTCAAACTCCGAGCGACTAATCCTTGATTCGGCATCTCCGAAGTATCCCGATATCGAGCGAAGCACCACTTCGTGAACCCGATGGTGGAAGTTTTGCCCGTCTTTTGCCCTACTGCATCGGTGTGCGTGATATGAGAAGAGATAGTTGGCGAGAAGCAGCGCGATGTCGAATCCCATCGGTCCAACAAAGGCAAACTCGAGGTCGATCATCTATAAGCAGTGTAAGGAAATAGTAATGATAACAATAAGGTCTTATTTATCCAGGGTAGCCTCTGCAGTGTTGCCACTGTTCAACCAGAAGGCCCTGCCATTATTGTAACCCCAGTGTGCCAGGTTTTACAACTGGGTCGAGAGGGACATGATGTAGTATAGACATCTTGTCCAACGACATAAGCACTGGGCGAGAATCGATTCGGAGTCAGGAGTCTTATCCACTATGCCACCGCGTTTAGATTGGACCATCCTCACCCGTTCAAAAAGTGACTGAAATAGGAAAGAGATAGGAGGTGCAGTTTCATAGAAAAGGGAGAAAAGAGGATTTAAACTAGGGTCACTCAGGCGTGCTTATTTATCCAGGGTAGCCTCTGCAGTGTTGCCACTACAGAGTATCAATGAAAATCAGTTTACGCAGCACCTGTCCGAAAGAAAACAAAATGTTACTGCATGCCGTCTTCAAACAAGATCATTTACATACACAATTTTCATGTAAATATATTTTGTTGTTAAGAACTCAAACTTAAACCCAAACTCAATTCGTTTGTTTGTTTGTTTGTTTGTTGGGTTTATTTTAGGAAGTCGTATATACGTTGCAGGACCACAGAGTTTCAGTTGGAGACTGGAAAAAGTCTCAGAAAAAACCAATCAAATGTGCATTCGAATTTCTCGCGACTCTCCGGAGACAAGGCTCCAGTAGACGTTGCGGAGGACGTTCCGCGACCACTCCGCAACCATGGAGACGCTAGTCGCCACCGTAACAGTCTCCACCTATAGTCTCTAAACTAATGAGATACCCACTTCACTCACCTTAGCATCAGAGCCTTTCGTCATTATGGACCCTGTGTGCAAGTCGCCATGAAGCAGACAGTCCTTCTTCTCCAAGAATATCGTCCTCAGTTCGGTGGCGTTTTCGAGCACCTTGGCATCGTCATAGATCACGGAGAGGTGGTCGGTGACTTCGGGCGAGCATCGATTGGTCGGATCTCCCCGAGTGAATGGTTTAGTAAATATGTAATCTCGAGCTAGCGATACCATCTCGGTATTTCTATGGTGCACAGGTAAGATGAGATGCAACATCATAGTAATTTCGAGCCATTGTATAATAAAACAGTTTGTAATACATTCTAAGTTATGTATACTTATCATTATTGTTTTTCCCTTTTGTGATTTTCTTTTTCTTTTTTGCTAGAACACAATATAAACACACATAATATACAGTGGTAGATATCTGTAATAATCTCAGATGAAAAGTTTATTTCGGTGTATGAAGAATAATGCAGTTACCATAGGGAATAGTAAACATCATTATGTATATTTCCCGCACTTCTGATCATTGCGTCACTTAGGGTATTGTACTTTACAATCTTGTATGCTCCGATAATTTATTGCATCATTTCTGCCACATCACGAAGAACTGATATGGATTGTTTATATTTTTGTCATTACTGTAAAGAGAGATCCCTGTGCTATAGGATGCACGTCACGAGATCGACACCCACGAGAAATACAGCTTACGAGTCATAAACCCACGAGTCATACAGGCCTCGAGTCCGACACCAAGCAAACAAGTCCCACGAGGCCAACTTATTAAGCCTCGTGATGTAATGTCAGGCTCGTGGGCCCTTTTTACCTTGTGTTGAACTTGTGGGCCTTGTATGTATAGTGTTGGACTATAGTGGGTCTTGTTTGCCTGTAAGTATTATAGTGTCGATCTCATGTGCGTTGTTTGCCTACAAGTATTTAGTGTCGATCTCATGTGCGTTATTTGCCTTTAGTGTTGAGCCCATGGGCTGTATGACTCGTGGGCTGTGTGACTCATAGACCTTTTTTTCATTGTCGAACTCGCGGGCGGTATGACTCGTGGATGTCGGTCTCATGGGATGACCCCCACTACGCACTAGGCAATTCAATTTGAGTTAGGTTCTCACCTGTGTTAGTTCTAAATTCAGCTATTTTCGGTATCATCAATACATTTTATTTCTTTAAAAACATTATTTATATTACAGCGGTGTTTTTTCTTTCTTTTTTTCTTTTCTTTCTTTTTTTTTCTGCTGCTGCTGCTGCAGCTTTTGGCTCCTTTACTTGGAGGGCACGTTCCCTGATGAGAAAATAATAGAAAGCTGAGTAAAGCCAAGACATTGCACTTTCAACTGAAGAATGTCTGCTACCGAAAGGCACTTACTCAAATCCTTTTTTCAACTGAAGGAACTCTTGTTCTCCGAGAGAGAGAACCGTCGTCTTCCGATGGACGTCTGATATAAATTGCACAATTTTCATCGCAGCCTCTAGGTTCAGCTCGCCTTCGATAAGCTGTTTTTTCATCACCCCATAACCCTTTAAATCCTCCATGAAAACTGCATGCAAAAGAAAAAAAGTAAGTTATTAATACCATGATTACGATTGGAGGGGAACACAACTGGGGTTACTATGTATGCCATTTAAAAGTCCCTGGTGCATGTTTTCCCTCTGGGACCATGTTCTGTATGATTGCATCTTAGATCTGATCAAATTATGCAGTGAATGATCGAGTAATTCGATCGGAATGCATTCCTATTTTAGTGCTTTTTTATACCAGGAGTATACAAACTGTTTATCATATTCATATCTTGCATTTTAAGTTTGTTTTGTGTGTTAATGTTAATCTAATGTCCTCTTACTCTCAAGATATGCCTGTAATCATTGTAGGCCCTACCTCTCACGGTGAGACGAAAAAAAAAAATCCTCTTCAATTACAATTACCCTCCCATGACCACCAATATAAGACAAGAAATATTAATGCACAGTGTATACTCTGTATGATATAGGCCTATACATCCGACGTCAGTAGAGTTATTTGGATGGATAGTAATTAAATGACTAAACTGAAATGAATCTTTGTAGCATTCGAAGTTACGAAAACATTGATAATATCCATGTTGTAATTACTGACTGCACATGCCATACATACATGAACATCGTTGAGCGTTGTGGCCATACACCTTAGGTACACTTCCGGGGGCGTATGTGTAAAATGATTCGAGGGCATGATACTCTAGCTTTGATCTGCTGGTCGACAGAGGATAGTCCGGTCCCAAGCACTGTATGAGAGGAAAAAAAAAAGAAGGAAAGAAGAGTCGGGACAGACTTGCATCTTTGTCATTTTAGTCATACTATACATCAATCAACTTAAATTCTATACATGTCAGCAACTGTCTGGATAGGCATCTTTATAGGTTACTTTTAAAATAGTCTTTAACATTGATAATTCTCACTTGTTTGATTATAAACAAGGAATACTAAATTACATAATTATACACATAATGATGTGCAACAGCGCAAGCTCACTTCACCTGATAGGCGCCGAGAAATTTCAAATATTTCTTTCTTGCGTCATTTCAACGTATATTTTGAATCATAGATTGTTACGGTATATATACATAAATCAATCTATCTTTCTATCTATATGCAATTATTAACAACATGATTAAACATTGACATTTTTAGTGTTTTTCCCAATAAGTGAATGATAGAACATGATAGTCCAGTGTGAATTTTATGTATTTAGTTGTCATCTATAGCAAATTCGGGTTTAACTTTATTTGCATAACAATAGAAGCATTAATATTTCCGTTTTTTGGCTGCCCTCAATTATTTGACTTTTTTCTAGGAATGTGATAATTCTCAGTGGGAACATGGTGAAAACTACATTGAATGCTGTTGATACAATGGCTTAAGATCAATATTGATGAATAATTTCCGAATTTTGGAATGAAGTCTGGAAACTTTGAAAATAATACAATGTATATCCTTACATTTCTTTTGTTATAATAATAAACGAGATGAATTGGAAATGTCATGATTTTAATGTGACAATGTATAAGGCATCAAAGTGAAGCCTGAATGCCATCACGAATATATCATTTTATGAGAAATTAACATAACTAAAGAAGAAATTGGGGGTATACGTGATTTTGCAGACAACTATGGGTATAATTATGATATAATTATGATATACGTATAATATATATATAATTATGATATATATATATTATGATATATATATAATTATGATATATATATATATATAATTATGATATACGTATTATGATATAAGTATAACATGAATAATTATGTACTGACTATTACGACAGAGAGAGAGAGAGAGAGAGAGAATGCATCGGCTCGGGGTTGGGCAATAATACCTTGATGTAGGGTGGGGCATGTTTCTTGATGAGCGACATTCCCTCATCTCCCTTTCTAGACAAGCGATGGACGTCATTCAGATTTCCGTCTCCGATTTCTTTGATCTCGCATTCCTCCAACAGAGCCTGAACATTGTGAGGAAATTTCTAAGTGCATACCAAGAAGCTGTTTAGTCCCTTAAAAAGCAAATCGTATAAATGCAAAGTGGAAATGAAAAAAAAAAAAATATCGAAATGAAAAATCGCGTTATATACCAGCACTTGTTTATAATAGTCAGCACTATATTACAATAATATTGAGTGCATGATTATAAAGCACCACGCGTTTTATTGTATGCTGCTATATAACACAACCATGACTACAAAAGCAAGACGACAGAGCAAGGTAAAATCACACCAACTAATTTTGACTCTGTGATGTGCTACATGATTGTACATTAACAGATTTTAAATGGATTCAGGTAAAAGGATTTGTGGGTATAATAATTTGCAACTGTGACAGTGTTTATACATTGATGTGTGTCTGCTGTACATTTTTTTTAAATATATTTTGTTTCAAGTATTGTAATGTCATGATGTCTGCGCTATTGTGGATGATAGAGTCTGAATATATTTTTGTATATCGTAACATAATGAAATCTATCTTTCTATCTATCCCACTTGACCTTGTCAGTGTAATGGCTCGAGTTGTTCAAAAGTGCAAACTAACATGCAGTCATAAAATATGAAAATACTATTTTCCCTCATTGTATGACACGTATAACCGCTCTGACTGAAGTCATAAGTGAACCCTCATATAGCATCTCGCATAATAGGCCAACTGAACATACACCACTACTCATAGTATACTGTATTCTTCAACTATACATTGCAGTTCGCACTTGCACTTTGAACCAATATTGCAAACCACTGTACACTCAGTCATGATTAACAATCGTAAATATTTCTGTCATCATTTTGCACGAAATTTGCAACCGGCCATACTTCTGTTCTGTTTACGATATACGGGTCATAGAAATTAAAGCTTCACACACTCGAGCAAGTAGAGTGTTCTTTTACTATTATAAAGATTAACAGGATTGTATACAGACTAAACTGTGTTGACCAGGGATTCAAGTTACTTAATAACTGATTGTAATGTATCAATGGCCGGACGGACCGCTACAATAACCAGTAGCTCCATGGTCACTGTGTGCATTCCTCTTCCCTGGGGAATATGGCTAGCACTGATTGACCTTGTGTGCCATACAGAATTGTGTGAGCAATTCAGTCAATATTGAAGCATGCAAAAGAAGTAATCTCACAAACCCAAGATACATAACCAGCTTTTCATTGTACACAACTATAGAGATATGGGAATGTAGATAGGCCCGAGTAATCCCATATCTCGCGATATATATGTCTGAGAAATCCGATAGTACGATGGTGGTACAATAAGCGTAGTACATTCATGTATTTTAGACTGTTGCGGTATCAGACATCTATTGTCTATATAGAGTGTTTTGTTGCTGACCATTCATCTGCACAAACTACGCCAACACAACACCATGCCTATTCGTCTTACGGTATCGTCGGGTCCACTCGCAAGTTCCGCTATCCTCTCGCTCCAGTTGTCCAGAGAAGTCTGACGAAAGTCGGTAGTCATCATTACACGATCATTTGCCAAGACATATTCTTAAAAAGAAGAAAATAAAGCTATCCACAACTCGATCGAGGCCTTCGAAATTGCAGGTGACATTGGTTAACTAAATTGTGTATAGGAGTCTTTGCGCCCGCGAAAATTGCGACCGGCAGTACCATCGAATCCCGTGCAAAACCTGACACACCTCCTTTTGAACGTGATAATGTAATTGATTTGCAGATCCAGCAACAATGTAAATCCAAGAACTTTGTGAAGCTCCCTGTGTAAACAAAGTATTGCTTATTGGTGAGTAGTCAGCAAACAGTATGCCAGACACACGTTGTCATAAAATGCGAAAAAAGGAGAAGAAAAGAACGCTTTTCTCATGTAGATGACCATGCATGACAAACTGGAATGCCACACACAAACAGCAAGCTGATCGCGCATGAGAGATTCTGTTCATCACATTTCGCTTTGTATTGTACTAGAGCGGAATGGAGACAGTCATTCATGTTATTGTTATTGCTGCTGTTGGTGGCTGTTTTTGTCGCTGTGGCAATGCTTGTCGTTATTTGTCTGTTGTTGCAGTTTAGAAGTTATGTATTTCATGACATTTATGGTATTTTCGTTTCAGATTGAAAGAGTACACCTGTTCTCAGATTGCTATTAAAACAGGCTGGACGATGCAAAAAGAAAGAAAAGAGATAAAAGCAAAATTATGTAAGACATTCAAACTTGCAATTACTTAGATTTCATTAATGTGGGGATGATCATTAATGAAGTCCTGTTCAGTGATTGGTCTACATAGCGCCATGTGATCAAAAATAGCTGATAAATTATTTTTTTTTTTTAATAATATTATGTTGAAAAAAATTGAGAAAATGCGTTATGCCTTGACGACATTCACGGTAACATACACTACCGAATGTCATCATTAAAATACTTCCTGATTTTATACAGTCGATCATTCGGCTTTGTTTTGTTCTGTGGTTTTATTTGTTTGTTTGTTTGTTTGTTTGTTTGTTTGTTTGTTTGTTTGTTTGTTTGTTTGTTTGTTTGTTTGGTTGGTTGGTTGGTTGGTTGGTTGGTTGTTTTGGTTGTTGTTGTTTTTTGAGCGATAGAATGCAAGTACTACAGTACCACGGATTGCTTCACGGATCATCACAGACCGTAACCCGGTGGTGCTCCGGGGTGAGACCCCTCAATGCCCAAGATGCCAAACTGGATGTTTACACGGACAACGGTGTCAACTCGGACAGAGAAGGTAGCAACGCGCGGACCATTAAAGTAGAAATATTATAATTTAGCTCACTTGAATATTTAGGAAGAGTTAGGAGTCTTTACAAGGATATGTATACGTTGTCTACACGGATATCCCCGAAATGTTGACAGATTTGTGCTTTCAGGCTCTTTTATAATCAAATCTTCCTTGGCAACAATTCAGTTTTCTGAGAAAATGAAGCAAAACCGAAAATCTATATAACACAGTTCTGCTTCTACTCGTCGACACCATTAAAGTAAATGTCTTTGATGCAGAAACTCTTATCTTGCAAAACGTGAAAGAAAGACACCCACAAAAGTTGAGATCCTTGACTAAAAAAATCCGTAATGATGACTAAAAATCGCATTCCATGTGTCTAACGAGCTAGATTTTGAACTAGATTTCAGTGCGATTTGATATCATTATAAGGCCATACTTTTTATCTTCTCCTATCCAGTAGTTTTATAGTCAAAACAGTTTGGACGCCATCATGAGAAAACCATTCATCTATCAATTTCCTTGCTCTGTATCTCTTACCTCTTCGTGGTGCGTTGCTCGAGGTCATGGCCTGTCTATTCGCCATTTCATGCTTATATCGTCTCATCTTATTTTCTGCTTGGTTTCATGCATATGGTTTGTACATCACCAAGCCCTGAATATCTTTTGACATACAGACAGTTACCATCGTTTCACTGATCAAAGGGAAAATTACCCAAATTAGAATGCGATATAATTAACACACTGGAATAAAAAGTTTCAACAAGATCGCGCAAATCGGTAAAAATTTAAGGATGTGTGTAAAGTTTGTTATGTATGTAATAATAAGAGACTTGCATATTGTTAGATATCTTATGTTATGAATATGACATTAAGATTATGGTCCGGAAGTAAACACTCAAAGCATAATGGTGTAATAAGCTTTGCCTATATAATCTGCCTCAAACTTATTCGGGTAGCAGACTGCTCTCCGCGCCAGAAATTGTATTTAGAAAGTGTTAATGAAGTCCAACTTTATGGAATCATTGTTTGCATGTGAATTATGCATGAGAATTATCTAACTTGATTACGATTAAGGCACGAAATGTATTCCATCTTGAATAACGTAGTGAAGTACGACAACTATACATAGTCTACAAAAATAAATGTGTATACATTATGTACAAAATGTATTGAATACAAACTAATCGTATATGATGGGGTCAGGTTATCCAGTGAAACCTTCCCCTTGTATCAGGCCCCTACATCAGATTGGACGTATAGACCCTATAGTTGCCAGCCTGGGCTTTTGCATAAACATTTTCAAAAGAACACGGGCCCAACAAACAATGGTTTGTTCATATTCGTGATCTAACTTCACACATAATGCCTTTGCGGATTTTACATTTTTTTTTTCGTGAATATAATACATGCGTGAATGAATAAAAAAATAATGAAAATCAGGTATGGTTGAAACAGTGCAGTGGGCATTTACAATAGATTCATACTGAGTGGGAAGGTTATTTGCACATAATTCACAACACAAATAATTGTTCTAAATCATCCGAGAGAAGAGAATGTATAGGTCTAGCTATAGGCCTAATTATTAATGTATAGGCCTTTACACCAGATTATAAGATCACGAGTCTGTTCAGTTTATTCGAGCTGCATGGATAGTTGGGCTGACCAACTGCCAGAAAATGAACACATACAGAGAATAAAACTATTTTCATTTGATTAGTTTAAAGAAGGAGCACTCAACTCACCGATCAGGTCGGGCGCTTGATATCATTACACGTGTAGGCCTACCAGAATTATGTAAGTAAAGCGAGTTTATGGGACAAGGATGAAAATATCTGTTTATTTTATAGGGCCTAATCTCCACAGATGACCAAGAGCATCACACAAGGGGGAGAAAACAAAACAAAACATAACAACAGTTGTAACATATAGTGTGATATACAACAGATCCCCTCGTCCAACCCTTTCCCTCCCCGGCCCCTCCCATGGCCCGCCCCAGGCCCTTCCCTGCCCCGGCCCCTGAAATGAACTGCATGCCCCCCCCCCCACCCACCAGCCACACCCCCACCCCCCCCCCCCCCCGCCCCACCCCACCTGCCACGTTCACGTATGATACATACCAAGCTGGAGCAATGGCAGCTGTACATTCATTTGCGAGGACGACAGGGCTTTTACGCTCATGTCTTTCGGGAGTTTTTCCACGTGGATGTTCAGCAATAAACGTAAATAACAGACATCCTTCAAGGCGAAATGGAAGCTACGTTCCCGTCGATGATTTGGTGTCGGGGCTTACAGAAGAACAGCAGCAGGTTAGAAATATGTAGATTACATCACTGTGTTCAAGTAATGCCTTAGTCCCTTGTGTGGAAAAATGTGTATGCAATTTTATCCGTGTATGAACAGATGCGTATATGCGTAAATCAATAATGCGTAAATTTTATACCGGGTACACTGGATCTATTTGTTGATACTGTACACTGAAGCTGCAGGCATAGTCTAGGGCAATTACTAATAATGATAGTAGTTGTAGGAGTAGGTAAGTAAATTGTGTTACCGGACACTTATTTTTCCTTGCCCTGAATTCCGTCTTCAGAGGATGAAATTTCGAGCATGATTTATCTACAAAAATACAATGGCAATGTCAAAAAATGACGGGAATGTTGTTGTAATGAATGTCGCAATGTTATAAATTCGGTAATGTTCAAATTCGGTATTGAATGGTAGAAAGTCAAACATTAACATTTTACATGGTGAAATCCTTTGATAAATCTGCATCTTTTTCTATCTTTTTCTTTTCTCTTTCTCTTGAGTAACTATCTTACACTCCTGAGGAAATGAAACTATCGATGTTGAATGTGCAGTGCATTATGATCATGTACTCTATTGTCATTCTTTCAAGCTGCGAGAGACTGTCTTCAAATTTGCCCAGCAAGAGCTTGCCCCATATGCAGCTGAAATCGATGCCAAAAACACATTTGGCAACTTAAGGGTGAGTATAATACAAAGTTTTGGATCAACTGTATGATTGTTTACAGGAAATCTCACCACCAAAATAAATCATGAAATTAAACCATTATTCAATTCTTCATCATTGTATGATAGGGACATCAAATTTCTCGTAAAAAAAACAAAACAAAAAACAAAGCAAAACAAAAACCATCATTGTATGCAAACCTAAAACAATACAATTTTCTTGCAGTACCACAAGGCTTGCATGCTATGTAACATTGTTATATTGCAGTCTTTACAACTCAGATTTACAGTACTTTGAGTAGGTGTATCTTTCTGGTAGAAACATTATTTGTGAACCCTTTACTCTTTCCCATCATTAGCCTTTACCATGTTTTGCTATCTTTCCTTTGTGAACAACTTCAACAAGGTGTTGACACGTGTACATATGTAGATGTATACTTCCAGCTTTCTTGACAACTGTTGCCCATGTGCAAGATTGGAGATTTATCGTACATAGTAATGTTTATAACATAATTCAGTTTGATAAAATATATCCAATCATATTCAGTAATATTAATTTTATACATCAGTGCTCATTTATATTCATCTTACATAAATCACAATGGTGCTAAAATTAATTTTGTTATGACTGAATATGAAGATGATGATGATGATAATGAGGTTACTACCAATAGTGATGTTATATGATATATAATAATAATAATAATAATAATAATAATAATAATAATAATGATAATAATGATTATTATTATCATCATCATTATCGTCATCATCATCATTGCCATCATCATCATCGCTATCATCTTCATTGTTATTATTGTAATTTTATTGTTGCAGGAATTCTTTCAGAAGATGGGGTCTATGGGATTCCTAGGAATCACAGCCCCAGGTGAGGTGATGAGAAATTCTGATCAGATATCACAGAACTCATGCTGCGTTCATTTCAAAGTCTCTGTAAAAGGTTTTGAAATGGATCACTGCAAATTTGCCTGCCCCTTAAAACACCAGCACTCGTCACGAGTGTAATCGGTGTTTGTGACACCAGTGAGAGAAGTTTGGAAGGATATGGTGCGACTGGTGAGCTGTGCAAGGGTTGACAAAGATACATGTTGTGATTTTTTTAATAAGGATGCAATCCAATTATGCTAAACTTTATCTGGTTGTATTTGTGAGATATGAATCAGAGCCTTGTGGTACAGTGGAGAATGCTCTAGGCCAAAGTGGACCCTTAGTTCAAAACCTACCCAGAGCATTCATCCTTGGGCAGGGTGTTGTGCTCTCAGTGTGTTTTGACCCTAATGTACTTGTACCTGCCAATGCTTGAAAGAATGATCTAAAAGGGTAGTGGCTTTTAAGTCATAAGGTATTTTAGTATTGAATGATACCATATTGTCATAATTGCTGTTAAGCTGTTATAATCACGATCACGTCATTATAACAATCACAGTCATTAATATCATCAATATTTATTGTTCACATCATTTTGAGTATCATCATTATTTGAAAGCAAGAGATTATTATGCAGAGGGATGAAGATGTGGTATGATTTTTCTTCATTTTGTCTCCCTCTGTACAAATGAAAGTTATAAGATAGCAACTGCTGATCAGCTACATTAAAAAACAAAACAAAAACATTTTGTTTAAAAAAAATGAACCAGAGGGAATGAAACTTGTCATCTACTGCTTTCTGGGCAGCGACACTACCACCAGGCTATCCCTGGTTGCCAGCAGTAACGTGATTAACTTGAAGCAAATACCCAAGCTCTGAAATTCTGACATTGTAATACAGTAAACCTCGCATGAGTCGAAGCTCTCGGGACTGACAAAAATGCGTCGACTTAAGTGAAATTCGATTCTCGCGAGAGTCAATTTTTTTTCGACTCACAGTTGTGTACATGTATTATAGTACACTGTACATTTGCATGCATGTGTGTGTGTGTGTGTGTGTGTGCGTGCGTGTGTGTGTTTGCATTCAAATTTGTCTGTTCTTGAAGATAATGTTCTTATTTTGTTCTAAATTGAACATAAAATTTGTATCAATACTAGTAGTTAAACGTAGTTCTGAGAATGTCTGCGCTAATGTGGCAATGTGCATGTGCTATGTCTATGGTGCAACCATGGAGCTACCATAGCTCCATGGTGCAACATAGGTAGCCATCTCTGCTCTGTCAGCCTACCCTGAGACAAACACTCTCCCAGGCCCATCCCACCTCCATTGAACAAAACTAATAGTATACAGCCAGCCGGGCACGCACGAACAAGCTCCGCCCACTTGGCCTGTCACTAAAATATTAAAGCAGCGATTGGTTGACCAAGGAGTTCTGGCTTGACATGGATAAAGTATGGATGTGCTGTGTGTATGGATAAAGTATGTGGATCGATGTGCTGTGTGTATACATGTATACATGTGTATGTATTCGACAAGCGTGCAGAGCGGTACGGTGAGTGTGCATGCTTACCTGCAGCAGGCCAGGGACGGGGTTCTGCGACATGCCGATTTTTTTTTTGTTCTCCTCTAAATGTCATGAGAATGCCAGACAAATCTTCTTCGGCTCAAGTGATGTAAACTACGTGTATTTTGTACAAAAGGGACTGAATGTTTTACTTCGACACAGCCGAAATTCGACTCTCATACTTCGGCTTATCCAAATATTTCTTAGAGAAAATACATAGGGAAAAATCGGGACTTTTATTTTGCTTCGAGTTAAGTGATTTTCGACTCACTCGACGTCGACTTATCCGAGGTTTACTGTATTTAGTAGTCCAAGGCAGACAAGGTATATTAAATGAAAGCAAGTGATAATTAAGCAGAGGGATGAAGATGTGGTATGATTTTTTCTTCAGTTCCAGTAGATGACAAGTTTGATTCCCACTTGTTCCTTTTTTTTTTTTTGACATGTTTGTTTAAAGCAGTTGCGATCTTACAAATTTCATTTGTACAGAGGGAGAAATATTGAAGAAATATCATATCATATCATCATTATAACTGTAACTACGTTCTAACCATTTGTAATTTTACAACATAATTATTTCTTTCTCACTTCAGAGGGAAATAGCAATATTGAAGGGTTAAAAGAACAATTTGGAAAAGTCTGGTGACAAGTTGCTCGCAATTCAATGTGACCAGCTCTTAAAACTCGCTACATTTGCTATTCCTGCAGGAGAATATGGCGGTATGGAAGGAACGTACACAGACCATGTGCTGATTATGGAGGAGCTCTCGCGAGCGTCCGGTGCCATAGCCCTGAGCTACGGGGCTCACTCCAACCTGTGTGTGAACCAGATTGTCAGGAATGGCAGTGAGGAACAGAAGAAGAAGTACCTGCCAAAGGTATTATGGCAGTCTCATTTTTTTGCCTGATCCAAAATAATCACTCCATTAAAACTTCAAAGAAAAAGCCTGAGTAAATACGAGTTGTTTTTTTTTTTTTTTTTTTTTTTTTTGTTATGGTATTTCAGTCATATTATGTAAATGATTTCCACAATGCCTTGCTTTTACCCAAATCTATATATTTGCATTCAGACCACTGACATACTGATGCCTCTGCTGGTAAAAAAGAAAGACAAAAACGAAAGAAAGAATGGATTAATAGAAAGAAACACACACACACACAATAAAACTTTAAACTATTGATTAACATTCTTGTAGACAATTGGCAGGCAGTCTCAGTGAAAATACAAATTACACTGTTTTGCTCTGACGTCAGTTGACGTAAATTGATGATTTTTTTTCCATTGTGAAAATGAAGACCAAATATAGTGAAGAGATTTTGTTGGTGCTAATTTGTGTCAATGTGTTACACATTAATAGTTCAACATATATAAACTAAATACTTCAGCATCATATGGCATAAATGAGGTTCTTGTCAAACTGTGTAACAAACGTCACCCATTCATCCAATGAAAGACAAAGTCATCTACCATGACCACTGCAGTTTGTCACACTCCTGACAGCCTTTTATTGCAAATCTACAGATCACAGTCCAGGGATTTTCTTATTCTTATGGCCTTCTTATTGCTCAAACTTGTATTTTTTTTTTTCATTTTAGCACCATGATGTTGATATTCATGATTTTTCTGTCTTTTTTCTCTTCTCTTTTTGAATTCAACTTCTCTCCAAAGCTGATAAGTGGGGAGCACATCGGAGCTCTGGCAATGAGTGAACCAGGCAGTGGATCTGATGTCGTCTCTATGAAACTTAAAGCAGAGAGGAAAGGTATGAGATCAAGAGGTCATTCTCTGTTTAAACAGCGAGAGAGAGAATCTAGCAGTCATGAGGGGAAGAAATAATGTCACTACTTGAAGCATATGATTATTGACTCCTTGGCCCCCTTTCATAAAACTTGTTATCAGTGGCAAGTTGTGATAGTTGTTGCAAGCTACTGAAATCCTTGCATCTGGTTGGCTGAGAGCAAATTTGACATAGAAATGTGGCAAATGTCAGTGATAACAAGTTTTATGAAATGGATTCCTGGTTTGTCTGAGGAGATTAGGTTGCTATTGTATGACCTTATCGTTCATGATTTGCAGTATGCATGTGCCTACACAATGAACAAATCTTGGTGCTCCAGTATTGAACATTATATAGAAACTTGTATTTCTTATCAATTGTTGCTTGTGTTCTATATCTTTGCGATACTGTTTCATTGTAAACAAATTTTAACTATGATTGTAAAAGATAGAAAGTTTATATCCAAAGATGCAATAAACTGTATATTTTTCACCTTACAAAGAGAACACTTATAATTTCTTAAAGCAGTTAAAATTGGTGTACTGTAAAAGTTGTAATTTATGTATTAGTACCTACATGTTATTTTTCCTACGCGAGGTAAAATGAATTTTGTGTGCTTTAAATCCCATGGAATCAAAATATGAAGTAGTGTTACATATATCAAGAAAACATTTGCATGTGTTTATTTTCTTGCTAGTTTTAAGTTGCGTGAAATGCACAAAAATTTCCAGCACTGCTAAAACTTCCACTTTTGCTGTAGACTCGTCAAAAAGGGTTACACAACAAAAGTTCTGTAGCTTGCAAGTGACCAATTTTTGTTACTCTTACAGATGATCACTATGTGTTAAATGGCAGCAAATTCTGGATCACAAATGGACCTGACGCCGATGTGCTGGTGGTTTATGCCAAAACAGACTTACAAGCACAGCCTAGTCATGGGATCACAACTTTTCTCATTGAAAAGGTATCATCCATATCAGTAACACTTCTGATTCTTATAATATTGATTGATCGATCGATCGATCGATCGATTGACTGGTTTTGAGGGTGAATGTAAAAGATCCTGATTAAAAGGGTAAGCTGACAATGTTAAAGTTTATTTCATAGTTCAAGAAACTTGAAATCTGAGTTTGAAGTCGTGTGATGAGCCTTGATCAGGAATTTTACTGTCAGCTTAGGTCAGAGTTCAGCAAGAAATGTATCAATTTGACATGTTATTAATGCTAAAAATGTTTCAAAGAACTCGTTCTGACTTTGTGTAAGTGTAGAATGTGACAAGGCAATTCATTGAGATGCAACATAATCTTAGTGCTGAGTCAAAATCATCTCGTTGAAAGGCACCTACCTCTGAGAACACACTTGAAAATTTCACAGATTATTAGTGCAGATAAAAAGTCAGAAGAAACTTCAAGTGTTTCACACTTGATGTTCTGTAGAACAGTTATCAGAGATTAAAATGTAGGTTAGGTATCTCCAAGAACACACAACAATTTTTTTTTAATCAGATTATTAGCCCTGATGAAATGTCAACAAGAAAATTGATGTATACAGCTTACTGTCAGAAAGAGCAAAGTTCAGTTGTTGAGGTGTACGATATGATGGACGTAGAAAGAATTTGAACACTTGTGGACATGTTCTTATGTGAATAATGATGAATATATTTACTGATGATTAATTAGCTTATCACCCACGCTTGCTGCCAGTTATTACCCAGCCAGTGTGTCAGCTAATGACTGCCAGTGCACTTTGGTTGGTGATGCAAATCTTCACCTTCCTGCTTGGAATGCTTTACCGTTCATGTCAAGATATGCAATAGTGGCTTTAGACTTTGCAAAGCATAATACATGAATGTGTCTTTCTCTACCACAGATATAACATCATGTACAGATCTTAGGACAAGTTCACCCATGTGGATTGAGTGAATGCAGTTACGCTAGAAGAAGACATCAGTGAAAGTTTGAGGAAAATAGGACAATCCTTTTAAAAGTTAGGAATCTTTAAGGTTTCTGTCCAGCCATGGCTGGATGGGAAGACTACTACACTGTGTGGCAATTCCCCAATGTTTCATTTCTTTAATGAAAAGAACACATTCCCTGGACTTGTTGTGCACATGTTAAAAGTAGTATTTTTCACTCACTCTGACAGAAGTGAGTCGAGTTATCTTTCATCGTGCAAGAAATATGAAAGTGTGTTGAATTCTGTTTTATATTTTATTGTTATCGTTGACCTTCAGTGATGTCGCAAAATATTGTAGTCTTCTCATCCAGTGACTTTTAACAATTCATAACTTGACTGGATTGTCCAGTTTTTCTCAAACTTTCACTGATGGTTTCTTTGCATTCACTGACTTTACACATACATTTGCATCGTTATATGCATTTGTGTGAACTAGTCCTATAAGTTACCTAAATGAACATATTTTACATATATACGTTTGTTTTGTCTTCCTCCAGGGCATGAAAGGTTTCAGCACTGCTCAAAAACTTGACAAACTGGGGATGAGAGGATCCAATACATGTGAACTTGTCTTTGAAGATTGCAAAGTGCCAGGTAAGAGAGCTGCCCTAAATATTCACACTTTGCAAATTTGCTGTGATTGCAATATTCTTTCACATGAATTGCATAACATTCAAACAACCTGTTGGTAAGTACTGTGATCGTATCTGTTAGCAATATAGGAGGAGAGTATATCTTCAGTGTAATTATTTGAGACAGAAAAATATAGTAGACAAATATTGCTTGCAGGTTATGACGAAGTATTTATGAAAGTTAAACTCATAGGAGATGCGAACAATCATATCGTTCAAAATTTTTGGAAGTAAAATGATCACAGAGTATATGGCATGTAGGATATTTCAGAGTTACCCTTAACCTTCTTTTACTCTGTGCTTCATGTGCCATAACCACACTATAAATTCCTTGAAGGCATCACTCCCCCCCCCCCCCAAAAAAAAAAAAGTGCTTACACCCAGCTACAGTGAGTTCTATGTTATGCACTCTGTGTATACGGTCACAATCATGATTCCTGCATTCTCTTTGATCGATGCAGTCGAGAACGTTATGGGCCCCCTAAACAAAGGAGTCTACGTTCTGATGAGCGGTCTTGATCTCGAGAGATTGGTGCTTGCTGCTGGACCGATTGGGTACGTCTTCTCATTTTCTAGTTTGAGATGCCTTTATATTTTAATGTATGGAGATGCTGTCTATTGTCTGTGCCATACTGTGCTTGAAGCATCTGAGTTTTCATCATTTAATAATGATAGTAATAGCAGAATAGTAGACATTTTTAGTGCGCCTTTTCCACTGGATACAGCGCGCTTATTGGTCAAAGAGTCGGCAACAATTCTGTGCAAGATTGGGTCTAGGGGCCCACTCTACTGTGAGGTTTGTCATTGTGTGTAAATCACAGTAATTGTAATTACTAGGGCAACAGCTTGGCCTGTTTGTTGCTTCTAATGGCAGCTACCATCGTATCACAAAAGAGATGCAAGTAATTTGTTTGTGCAGTGCATATTATGATACTGAGCTCATATCTTTGTATAATGTTCCGTATACACTCAATCTTGTATGTGTGCACAGGATTAACTTGTGATGTGCAAGTTTTTAAGGGGTTATGCTAGGGGCTTTGATGCATTTGAAATCACTTGTGCAATCAAAGCTCAAAGAACCTCAAGAACAAAATTGAAATAGTTCTATATTTCACTCTTATTAAATCATGATCAAGTTAGATAATTAGCTAAATTTCAGTCAAATATAGCAAAAAATGAGCCAGCGATCAATGTCAGCCCTTGAACTTTTACCTGCAATAAATAAAAATGTGTATGGATCATAGTCCATGCCAAGTGAGAGTAAAAAGAATACATTTGAAATTTCAGCAGAAATTGAATCAAATTCATTAATTTTGCCCATCTATTTTACTCATTTATCTTTATGGCAGTGATGAATTGTCGATCCTAGAGCTGTAACCTTTTTTTTAAATAAAACTAAATGATACTGACACAGTTTCTTATGAATTGGTATTCATATTGCATATGCTATATACCATTAAATACTGCCATCAGAAACCAGTTTTGCATGGAAAATCTGAATAAAAATAGTGCTATGAATATTGTTGTCATTTTTTTAAACTGATCTCTCTTTTTCTTTTCTTTTTTTGTAGACTGATGCAAGCTGCTTGTGATGTTGCCTTTCCATACCTTCACCAGAGAAAACAATTTGGGAGACCTATTGGAGAATTTCAGGTAAGAAACGGCCAGATCCATACTTTTTATACTCATTCCAATTGAAACACTATATTTGGCAGAAAAGGTTTAAAGGGAACAAACAACTTTTTTGTGAAACTATATCAAAGAGTCTATTGTGAGTTCTGTGGATTTTTGCTCAACTTTCATTCATTATGATTTATGTGGCAAAGTGCAACTAGGTGCAAATCAAATCAACAACCTGTGAAACATGTACATTTTTATATTATATAGTGCAGAAAGTCAACTTTATAGAGTGTAGGGTAACATTTGAAACTACACCTGGTCAAGATAGTTGTTGGTTTTAGTTGAATTCATAGGTGTGATGTGTAAGATTGCCCTGATTTTCCCATGTTCATTCTTGTTATTTGTGTACAAATAAATGTCTCCTTGTTTGTGTTTTCTTTCATTAATTCATTTGATACTTCATCAGTCATTCCTGCTTAATTTTCTCTTCACATATTCATCTATTTAAATCTGTTTTTCTTTTTCCTTCCACCCAAGAAGATTCAACATTTGTGATTATAAAATGTGAGTGTGCTGAATTCTAAATTCCCATGTGACAAAAACGTGCATTTCTGACTGATTTCCTTCAGTTGATGCAAGGTAAAATGGCCGACATGTTCACCCGCCTGAACTCGTGCCGCTCCTACGTCTACAACGTGGCCCGTGCAGTTGACCGGGGTCACGTGAGCGCCAGAGACTGTGCAGCTGTGATCCTGTATGCTGCAGAGAATGCTACACAAGTGTGCTTGGATGCTATCCAGTGTCTAGGTATGGTGGTGCTAAATACCTCATGTGGTATTAAATTTTATCAACAATATCAGATTAGAACATTTTCAAGAAATAATGTTTTCTCGGTGGTTGTAAAGTTGTTGTATCATGCTTCCCAACCCAACCCCTTTCAGCTGATGTTACTGTGAGGCACACTTAGCATTATAAAGGGATACATTGTGAGAGCACATAGATTGTAGTAATTAATAGTGATTTAGGTACCACCATAAGCTCTGATGTTTTTGTCAGGTCATTTTTCACTTAGCAGTGAGCACCAATGCACAGTTGCACATAACTTAGTTGTTTGTTTGTTTGTTTTGTATTTGAAATATATATTTTTCTGTGCTGCATCATAAAAATACTGCCTTTTAAAAAAAAAAAAATGCTGTTCCTTCAGGATTAGCTTCAGCAGTTGTCTGGCCTTGTTTTCTTATTCCACCTTATTTGTGACTCCAAGAAGACATTACATCAGTACCACAGATACACAGGCAAATATGCGTGTTGTTGCATATTGTGCTGTGTAATTATTTGATGCCGAACTTGCATATCTGTTGGTGAAAACACAAGACAATGAAGGAAAGTATGGACTCTTGCATCAACTTCTTTTTTCTTTTTCTTTTTTTTTTGACAGGGAGTATGGCAAATGTGGCAAATATGGTTATTTTCTTAACCAGATTATGTTTCCAATGAACAGTGAGAGATCACTAAAAACTTCAAAAATACTGAACATGATACTGTGTAAAGTATCTGAAGTGCAGTTATAAATAAGCCCTGCCTTTGATTATTTACTTTGAAATGAAATAAATGTCATATCTCAACAGGTGGAAATGGGTATATTAACGACTATGCGACTGGCCGGCTGCTACGAGATGCCAAGCTGTACGAGATCGGAGCAGGCACTAGTGAGGTTAGGCGTCTGATCATCGGGCGGTCTTTCAACGAAGAGTTCAAGGCAACCCTCTGATGCTTCTCGTTCTGTCAATCATGAAAGAATGTTGCAAAAGACACATAACCCTAGGAGAGGAAGATTGGTACTGTGGGAATCATGGGATAGATGAACTTTATTGTGTGTGTGGATGCTGGTAATTATTACGCCGACTCTGGTTCACATCATCCCAGCTCTGATTGACTGGTATTTAACTCGGGAGTATAAAAGTTGTAGTTCATCTGATTTGTGTGTAGTTGTTTGTTTTGTTTTTTTCAGAGTAGGCATCCATGTTTTTTCCCCCCTCATTTTTTGTTTTTTGTTTTGTTTGTTTATCCAAGATAATGTAGATGGCTGAATTCCCTTCCCGATTTAGTAGTATTAGTAGTATGTTTTTATGAAGGAATATCTTCTGACCATGCATTTTCTTTGAATTCTAATGCATCATATCTTCAGGCATCAAGAACAATAACAACAAAAATTGTTGACCCTGTCGACATGAAGAAAGTCATGCATAAGTTTCCTGAGAATGGTATTCCTCGTATGAAATAATTGTGTTCTTGGAAGCACGAAGTTTCAACACGTGGTATAATTACTGGGTTTTTTTATCCTCATAAGGCTAAATGAAAGAAAAATAAAGAGGTGCATTATGTGGAAATTGTAGGCATATGAGCGTATATTTTCAGCGTGCAGTTGTGGAGAAACTCTACGTACAATTTGATTGGTTCTATGGGATGCAAAGAACTTGTCTTGACTTTATCATAGCGATATTAAATCTTAAAGTTACTCTCAAGCATGAATTCCTTGATACCAAAAATTTTGGTAAAGGACCACAGTAGTTGTCGTGTGTGTATGCATTATATCCCTGACATGAAGTTTTTTGCTGTGTGATTTGTTTGTGGTACATACATGTACACATAGTGATATGACACAGTGTAGAGCAAAATGTATTTGATAGTGATGTGTTGAGAATGTACATACATACCAGAGAATATTTTATTTTTATGTCATTTTATCCAGTATTGCGAGAGAAAAATGAGATGTGTGTAAGGAGCAGACAGTGGTCTAGCTGATGCAAGTTGAATACCAAGCTACCAATCTTGTGTACTGCTTTGCAAACTTCTCTCCTAATATTGCACCATTTCCTTTCTGTAAAGATGCTTCTTTGATTTTGTTTTTTATTATTTTTCTCTCTCTCATAGACCACCTAGTGAATATCTAGGAGGTTGTATTATCAGATATCAATGACTGGCCAAACTTATACTTCGGAAATGTCCAAAGCATTTCCGTTTCTAGAAAGATATTATTTCCTTCATTTCTGTGCATAGATTTGAATGTGGATTTGAATTTAGAAGCAAATGTATATCATAAGATGTTAAATTTTGTTTGACAATACTGATGTAATTTATGAATTTTTCAGTGAGTATGCTTCAAATAGTATTCACAGGGTTCTTTGGTAGCTGTGACTGTGGTAACCAGAACATGAGAAGAAAGGTTTTATGCGATCGCTCTGGCAGCGATCCGATATGGTCTGGGCCACAGAAACCGTTCCATAGCCAGGACCCCATGTGATGTAACGGGGCCTTAAAGGCTATTCCCTATTCAAAGTGATTTTTTTTTCTTCAATTTCTTCTGGTATTCTGTCATGTTGCTCAATGTACTGTACCCATGAATTAAGTGGTATCTTGACAGCACAATGATTCATTAATAGGCAGACTTCTGGATTAGTTACATTCAGATTGTGATCCTTAAAGAAATTTAAATTTCTTTTTAATGAAAATCTGTTTTGAAATGGTTGCGATACTCAAAAACAAAGAGGACCTAATAAAGGGTGGGTCCCACCTGTTTACAAGGACAACTTTATTTTACTTTGTTCTTTAATATCTCAGTCATTTCAGAACCGATTTTCATCAAATAAACATTTTATTCCTGTTACAATTGTATCCTCTCTAATATTCTAAATTAGTGATTTCCAATTATCTTGAAAAAAATTTCAATCTGAATTTCCATCTCAACCGAAACTATACCATCCCTTTAAGGGGCAAGAGTTTATCCTCGAAGTTAGCTAACTTTGAAGTTGAGGATCACCCACTGAACATAACTAATGTCTCGCTGCAGGGAATGTGATGTGAGTATTTCACGCAATATGACGAGCATAAATATCATGCCAAGGAAGAATTCATAAAAGAAGGAAAATTTAATATGGAAGAATGCGAACCTGATGAAAATGTCAATCTTTCAGCATTCACCTTCTACACAGGATCTCCCCACACCAGAACATGATCTTCCTTCGAATCGATGCCTAATGGTTTGGAGATCAGAGAATGATATCATACTGCAGTAAATTTTGCCAGGCTCAAATATTCCACACACATGCAGTCTTCTGCACTCTGACTCTGTCCTATTTTGCCCCAAAGCTGTTGACACATAGTGAGAGGGATTAGTCTTTAGAAGTGAAACGTGAATTGTATGAGATTTGTAGCCCCAATGCGTGCTGGTACTAGAATAGGCGTGAAATGCCCTGTGAAAATTGTGTTGCTGAAAACACACACACACACACATACACACACACACAAGAAGTATTCCTCTTTTCTTTGTCTGTGTATGTGTGTTGGTCTCTATATCAGTTGTGATTGAAGTTCTTGGAATGTGCCATAAGCATGTAGAAAGCAAATGTGACTTTCATTCAGTATTCATTTATTCATGGCAACTTGAATTCCTGAAGAAAAAAAAAAGGCAAAAAAAAAAAGGCTGTGATTCAATTTGCTATCAAAATTATATATATTATTGATATATATTGTTGCTGGGGCGACAAGACCTCGTATCTACAAAATGTCAAATGTTCAGGAGAGCCAAAAAACATGGCGGCCAAAGCACTATAGCGAATGGGATAGCCTTTCCTTTGACATGCCGTGGTGGCTTCATTTTTGGAGCAAGACAATTAGGATTTGGACAGGACATATTGGCATGTAGGGGAAATGTGTAGAATATGACGACCACTTCCAATAGACAGTTCCCTCCTGTCAAATGATATGCATTGATAGACAAGATCTTCCCATTGGCCTTTCCATTTTTATGATAGCTGTCATGTGTCATCTGTAGGAAGTTAGGATATTTGTGCATTTTCCATGATCTTTTCTCCCATTAGGTACTATGTTTGTTTCCAATAATTGCCAAAAATACACATTTAAGTGTAAAAACTTATATCAATATGCGTCTATGTTGCAGTTCAATGCTGTTTGGATTGCTCATGTCAGAAACAGTGCATTTGTGAGATTCTTAAATGAAAACAAGTGATACCAAAGCATTTTACCACATGAAAAATGAATTTTTTAAAGTTTCTTTGTGGATGTGGTTCATAGAGCAATCTATCCCAGTTCTGAAGGGTACATTTTCAATATTGGACATCGCATATTTCAAAACTTCATCATATTAAGAGACTCATTTTGTGCGGTTTTGTTAGGTGGTTTTGTTTTGTTGTTTTTGTTTTTGTTTTTTGGGGGGGTTTCATTTTGGCAAGAATATCACTTTAAGGTAATATTGCTGGTATGAACTGGCATGATTTGAATTTTTGTTGTTCCTTGTTTATTACAAAGGAATTTACAGCCTCTGCTTAGGTCACAGTAACTCATTACCATCATTAGTAATTAATGAACCAGTGTGCTTGTTTTCGATGAGGTCTTGTCATTTGGTATGCTTCTGTTCTCGAGCAGTGTGGCATGCAGTCAACTGTGCAGTCTTAATGTGGAAAGTTTTATTTTTCAAAAAAGAATTGATCTTGTGGTAATCAGTGTCTATATGAGAATGAAGGTATTGTGGCAATGGTGAGAATGTTGATTGGCCATTGAGTCAGTTGAGATGGACTTGTGTTTGTGGAGAATAATTAAATGGTGAATATTTCCCCCACCAGCTATAAAGCATTGCTTGTTCAGATAACCTTCATTTTGAGATTGTAGAATATTTGTAGATGAGTGGTGTGTGTGTGTGTGTGTGTGTGTGTGTCTGTGTGTCTGTGTGTGTGTGTGTGTGTGTATGTGTGTCTGTGTGTGTGTGCACTTACCCATGGTGGAAAACGAGGACAAACACACAAACTTTACATTTAAACCGAGGACACAAATAACTGAGGACGTCCTCGGTTCGCAGACCATTCCAAACGGTCTGCTTTTGCATTTACAAAGGTGGAGGGGTACATGTTTGTAGGTCCTCGATTAACATTACTGTCATAAGTCCTCCGTTGTACGGTAATATATGAATGAGTCCTCGGTTGACAAGATTCCTACTTACACACAGGTCCTCGGTTATGTGGTAAAATTCTTGTGGGTAAAACAGGTCCTCGGTTTCTATCATAGACGCGTATGTGTATGTGTGGTCTCTCTCTCTCTCTCTCTGTTTATTTAGATGACCTGAAGTTTATGCATCTGCTATCTGTATGTTGTTTTATAGGCTTTTTTTCTGGGTATATTTGCACTCTTTATATTATTATAGTATATATATATATATATATACATATATATATATATATATATATATATATATATATATATATATAGTATACTATATATATATATATTTGCACTAAAAATGGTGAAAGTGATTGATATTATGTGTCCTTCAATACACTATTGCTGTATATACCTCATATGTGAACATCATGTGAACAATGTGGATGTATGCACACTGACACACACACACACACACATATATACACACTTACAACCATGGCCACTCTGTATAGACAAGATCTCATCAAGATGGAATTTATTCTCATCAAAGTTGGCCAACCTGCCAGTACAAAAGCCTAGTGCAAAATTACAAAAATCCTTAAAAAAAAATAATACTTTTTCTGTGGATGTCCAAGGCATAGATCAAACATGATATGACATCATCAATGCCAACACAATGATACATAGTGTAGTATAATATCAAACGTAAGTTTCTCAAACATGATCAAGTTCACATCACAGGTATCACGTCACACAACCTAAACCTCGTAAGCCCATGTAGCATGGAAACACTAAAGGAATTAGTACTGTCATATTCAACAAAAGTGATTGCCAAGTTGCATAATCAAAAATTCATGTCTCTGAAAATTTTCTGATCTTCTGATGAAACGCTTTCTTAGACTATTAGATTTCTAGGAGATGATGATGACAATGATGTCTTAGACTGTGGGGGTGGGGTAAACTACCCTTCTCCTGACCTTTGACCGACTGGGTCAGGGAAAAGACACATTAAAAAAAAAAAAGAGGGTCAATTGCTGCTTGCTACGGCATACTATGCTTGCTGGGTTACTTGTGTGGTGCAAATACTCCTAACTTTCTCAAACTCCATCCATTTTGCTCAAATTTACGATGATTTGCTGGTTGTGTTTCTCCTTGCTCACTGAATATACATTTCCACCTTGAAGTATGCTTACATTAAAATACTGCATAGAGTGATATACTGTATGTTTGCTGTGCACATCAATTCACTTTTATGGGTGAATGTTCTATCACTGAAACAAGAGCTGACAAGGAACCATAGGCCACACTGCAGTGTGCGTACCATCTTGTCCATGGTTCACTATAAGTAAGCTTAAAATAAATTAAGTGTACCCATTTTAATGCTAAATCACTGCTGAACAAATGCACTGTTTATTTGTAGCAGCGATATTGACTGAGTGACATTCATTTTATGGCTTCCCTCAGTGATTTCCAAAACTAGGTTTTGTTTGTTTGTTTGTTTGTTTTTCTGGTTGATTATCAATCAAACAACCTACATGAGTTGTAAAAACGAATAGCTAATCATATGACTATTATGCATTATAGAAACAGACGAATGCTTAAATGCATGTCACATGAAAACCTGAGTGGAGGAACATGCACCTTCATACACTTTTAATAATACTATGAGAGGTTAATATCAAATGTGTTTGTGTATATTTCTGACTGCCAAAAATATGTTTTGGTTTTGTTCGTGTGAGGAAAAAAAAAATCCCACTGATATGTTTGGATCTCACCTTTAAATGATAAAGAGTCTTATACTTCATTAAAAAACTCCCAAACAAGTCTTTAAAAAATGTATATACTCATGAATGCTCAGGATGACAGCTAGAGTATGGAGGGAACTTTGTGCCAAAGTCACTGTGAAAGTGAGATTCTATTCTTACTGGCACTGGAAAGTTCTTTTGGTACTCCACAAAAGCAACCATGAAATTGAACATACTGTTTCCCTTTCCTTTGCTAAACAAACTGGCTGTCAATCTTGTATCTAACACCTACACTGCTAATACTATTTGTTGTCATATACTGGAAATGTCAATATTTTCGCATGATTTAATTTTTCGCGCTGAGCGGCTCATTAATGTATATGCAGGTTCTGAAATTTGCGCTGTCCAATTGTCAATCCATTCAAAATGTGCAGATAAAATTGAGAAGATATTTTTGCAGGTTTTAGACTTCCTGCTAGCCAAAAAGTAGTGCAAAATGCACGAAAATTAATGCATCACAATAATTTCTGCTTTTACAGTGTATCATTGGGACTAAGACTTAAGGCACACAAGGCAACTTCACATAATTTCCTAAATACAATCCACACATATATTGCATAATGTTTTGACAACACTTTTTACAGCAGGTCCTTTAGGACTCTATATTGAACAACAAGCACCAAATGCATCTTCAACTTCAACATGTACACGTCCACATGTAAACAAACTCCCGCCCAAAATATATTATCTATATCCCCACCATTTTTCAACTGAAATGTTGTCAACTGAGACAGTACAATGGTGCTCATATGGAGATGCCATAGAGTTCTTTAATTCTACAGTCATTAATACATTTTAATTGGAAATGTGAGAAAGGCATAAGTTTCTAGACAGGAAGCCATCTTGCATTTCCTCTGCATATTGCTTTTCTTTTCAATATTATGACTTACCACACACAGCACAATAATATAACAAGTAGCACTGCAAAGCTGACAATCATAATTTATCCTCATTGAAATTCATTTTGCTATTAAACAATGGGTTAAACAAGCTTGTCTTCATTCTAGCAACTGCATATTCTCTACATGCACCAATGTGACAAATAAATATGCCTAATCTAAATTGACTAAATCAACGTCTTGCATTAAATGGGCACTGTCAACTTTTTGATACACAGCGAAGGAATGAGTTGAACTCACAATTTCTGCTACCTACTTTGACATTTCTAGAATCTCTTTTTGTGATTTTTGCTTTTAGATTTTCTATTCTTTCTGAAAATGTTTTACCACCAGCCAGATGATTGCTCCTCTTCTTTCTCGCCGAACATTTCGTCACACATGGGCGAGTTCTCATCGAAAAGCTTGAAGGACCCTTCCTGTATACTTGTCTTGCGAGAATATGACACAGCAAACTTCCTCGGAGATTTCTCCGCCTGCTCGAACTTCTTGACAAATTGTCTGGAAGTGGAGAAGAGAAGCATATGATCAATAAAAATGAAAAATAACAATGTATGTAGAACGTATACCTACTTATAGTAGTGAATATTTTCTCTGTTTAGCTATTTTAATGTTTCAAATGGTTCATCCAAATGAAATTAAATCTCTTTGACAATGCCTTATATCACATTGAAGACTCTAAACATATATATACAACTGCATCAATTCATCCCTAATTGGAATTGAGTAATACTATGCTACGTATTTAATAAATCTACATGAACCTGTCTTAATATCTTGGAGGTAATGGATAAACTCACATATTTCTCTCTTTTTTTGGGGGGGGGGGGGGGGAGTGGAACACTCTGCATTGAACGCAAACCTGGATACATATTACTTTATCACTTGTAAATAATAAAATAAGAGATGAAGATATATACCAATATGTAATATATGCTGATTGTTTTCACATGATAACATTGTAGCAGAGTTGCATATCATGGGCCCTGGTTATGATGAAAAAATATAGAGCCATGCACGAGGCTTGTAATGCTAAGAATATGCAAGCTGATATCATTTGATTCAATTTCAACCTGACAACACTAGTAGCTCCATTCAAACACTTTTTTAGAATGGCTTGTGGCAAAAAAAGTTGTGTAATTGCGAGTGATCTCAACCATTCTAAATGCCCTGAAACTCACCTGAAACCTAATATTTTAGTTTTGAGATTCACTTCAGGCAAATGGCTGCCTGCCTATCAAGTAGCTGCAAAAGATGTTTTAATCACATATCACCCCTGGGGGAACATCAAGTGGTATCTCAATTTGCATAACCCGTATATTACAAAAACTGCAAAACTCAATGTTGAATACAAAAAATACGGTTTTAATACATTACAATTATCAATGTTAAAAACAATGTTTCTACATTATTTGACATGAATATTGAATTTATTTTGCAAAAATGTTGTGCAAAAGAAAAAAGTTTTTTCACTCTCCTGGAATTCATAATTGTTTAGAGACAAGGTCGTGTCACCACAAGGGACGATATATGACTGTAGCATGAATTTAACTGTAGAAGTATTGCATATTAAAAGAATTTATAACCCCCCCCCCCCCCCCCCCCCCCGGCATTATGCACAATGGTACAGACTTGCAAACTTGATAAAACTTACTTGTATGAAAGAGGTTCTTGCATCATCTGGAGACAGAAGGATGGAGGAAGTGAGGAGAATTTGACCGTCGTCACAAAGTCGATGTGCCCTTTGGCATCGGCGCCGTACTTGACCACCGCATTCAGGACCGGGCTGACGAGACGGGTTGATCCACGTATCGACATGGCACCGCTGGCGGCAAGAAAAAGCAAGGGATGAATATATATTATATTGGATGGCAATGAACGGGATACCAGGGAATACTGCATGAGTTAGGACCAATATTGCACGATCGAAGATGAGTACAATATTGGCCCCAGCTAGTGCACTATTCCCTGGTATTCTATGAATTAAAGGGGCATTCCGGACGATTTTCAAAATTTCACATCATGTAGTACATAAATCAACAACTTCATGTATAGATTTGTAGAATTTATTGTGGTTCTTAAGCAGAGAAACAGTACTTCAAAAACCTTAAACAAATTACACTGAACAAAGATGATGACATAGGAGCCTCACATATCTCAGAAATGTAGCAGTGTCATTCCATTACAATACCGCATGCTTGCAACCTCACATGTGTGTAATCTATGCATGCCTTCTTCTTTTGTGCCGCTTCCTTGAGCCACATCTCATGCATTCTTATGGTGAGGTTACCATGTCATCATCCTTGTTCATTGCAATTTGTTATAAACTTCGAAAACATTCTTATTTTTCATCCCAATCATTATAAATCCTGAAACTCTGTACCCAGTATAACTAATTTATACATGTTCAAATGTAAAAATTTGAAAATCATCCGGAGGTCTCCTTTAAAGGCATTCATTGTGATCATTATTATCTATAATCATTATCTAGAGAAGGCATAAACTGTTTTTTTTTTTTAAAGAAGAAAAAAAAAGTACCATACTTCTAATAGAGTTTGGAGTCAACTCTGAACTGGAAAATGAGTGGCTCGCACTTGCATACATAGCAAGATGTTTATGCTTGTGAATAAAAACAAGAGAGAGAAAGAGAGAGAGATTGGTCACATAAATGTTTTCAATGTTCATATTTTCACACACAAAATGGGAGTCTCCTATTAAATCAAGTCTTCAAACAATCAGGTCTCACATTCTTACCAAAGACCTTTGCAGAAATCAGCCACGAACACTTTGTTTCAACCACAAGAACTCCAGATGGCTTCAAAGTATATGGCTAAAACATCTCTGCCAGTTGCTATAATACCATGCCTGAAGTCTAAACTCAAATCCGGATGGTTAGGCCTACCTGTTGAAGACAGTTGTTGTTGAAGTGCGATGCCAGAGACTGAAGTCAAGGCCACCACCCAGATCAACAGACACGCCCCCCTGGAGGCTGGCATCCACCTCAAAACCTGACTGGAGGGAGATTCTCTGCAGAACAATGAGAAAATTTAGTGTCAACACTTTGAAAGAGGATGAGGATGAGGAGGACGAAGATTGAGTAGGAGGGGGAGGAGAAGGAGGAGGAGGAGGGGGAGGAGAAGGAGGAGGAGGAACAGGAAGTGGAGGAGGCGGAGGAAGAGGAGGAGGAAGTGGAGGAGGAAGAGAAGGAGGAGGGGGAAGAGGAGGAGGAGGAGAGGAGGAGGAGGAGAGGAGGAGGAGGGGGAAGAAGAGGAGGAAGAGAGGAGAAGGAGGAGGAGGAGGAGGAAGAGGAAGAGGAAGAGGAAGAGGAGGAAGAGGAGGAGGAGGTGGAGGAGGGGAGGTGGAGGAGGAGGGGGAAGAGGAGGAGGAGGAGAAGAAGGAGGAGGAGAAGGAGGAGGAGAGCCATGCTATCAGCCATAATGTAAAGGAAACAATCAATAAGGGACAGGAAGCTAGCAGTTATGAGATGGGGGTAAGTCAGTCACCTGTGAGTGGTCCTGGAGGAGAATCAGGCCCTGGACAGCTGAGTAGGATGAGTCGGAGGCAGAGCCTAGACTCCACGCCATGCTCATCAGGTCGCCAGACCCTGAGAAGAAAACAATCGGCCGCAGGGAGATGCCCAGGAGCTGGACAGCAATGCCTGCTGTAGATTCGCCTTCATCGCCAGTATCCTCACCAAAGAAGCTCTCCAGGCCCCGTGAGAACAGCAGCACCTGGTTGGCGAGGAAAATTGTTATCACCCTCTTCTTCTTATCAGATCACTTTGAGTTAATATACTTCCAACCTTGCACACAAACACATATAACATCAACACTGACAGTTAGTTTTTAACAAAATATCATCTTCTCCAACTCGATCATTGCTAATTTGCTTCAAAGACTGCATAGATTCTCAAGGTTCTCAATGAAACCTGCATAACAATAAAGAAATCTTAAAAGTAGGATCTATTTTGAATTGCTCTGTCTACAAAATACACTGGTGTCAGCTTCATCCCAATAATTTTCACAAACATTTTCAAGAGGAATTGAAAGAACAGTGCAAGAGGAATTCACAGAGAAATTCACAGGAACAAACACATCCATAATACTTAAAATCAATATGAAAATTTGTATCAAAAAGTCCTGCCATGACGTTTACATGCAGCCTTCAGATATCTCTGTATTATGAACTTCACTGTGCTCATGCTTACCTGCATTATGAGCAGTGAGTCATTAGCGGCATTGAGACTGACATCAAAGGAACTTTTCCTCAGCAGACCAGATCCAGTCATCTGTAGGTCCAACTCAAATGGAGCTGCAGCGGCTGCCATTTCTTTAGAATTAGAAAAGACCAACATTAAAAGCATTATAATGTCAGTTGGGTATAGTACCTTCCACTGACACATAATATTTGAGTTAACTGTGGTCAAGATCAAGAGATAGATTTGTTTTCTTGTAAACAAGAATTACTGACCTGCTAGGAAGCTCTGGTAGGCATTTGAGAATCCTCCTGTCCTGATCATAGCGTAGTTGTACACCATCATATCGGCAAGCGTATCAGTGATCACAGCCCTGCAGGAAATGATGTAGAGGGATCAAGATGATTTTGAATATACTTATGACTGATGCACAGACTTGCTAGTACGCATCACTCACAAACTCAATACATGATCATCACCATCATTAACAACACAGTCATATACTGCTATCACTAACAATAATCATAACTTTAATCATCATCATCATGCACTTCCACAAACAACACTCCACCAAAACCACTTCCTTCCCTCTCCCGGTCCTCCTCCCCCTTTCTCTTCTGACACCTCTATCTCCTCCACAAAAGAATCATAACCATCACAACTGTAAATCTCCTAACACCATCCTTTTCATCAAAAACATGATTATCATCATTAAAATCTATATCAACACTGTTATCAATACAGTCCACCTAACACATTACCGACAGCATCCTCTTTCTCAACAACATCATCATCATTAAACTGATCATCATCATCATCATCATCATCATCATCATCATCATCATCATCATCATCATTGTCATCACCACCATCACTGTTATCATGTCATCACTTACCAATGATCCAACATGTTACTGAGCATCATCAAATTATGACATTGCCATAAAATACTCATATAATTAGACACAAATGCTCAATTCTCATCTCTCACTTTCTCGATAGTCCAAATCAACCCTAACTCCCCACACCAATAAAAAAGGCTCACCCAGCTGGTGTCTTCTCCCGACTAAGCAGCATCATCTTAGCATAGACAAACTTGGCAAACTCGTTTGACTCCTGCGAGTTCAGCGAGAGCGCCACGTTGACTACATCCTGAGTGGAGGGATTCTTGCCCAGCACCAGAGAGACAGCAGCCACCCGCACCACGTTGGAGAAACGCCGCTTGTTTTGGTGGTAGATGGAGTTTAGTCCAGACACAATCTAGCAACAAAAGGCAAAGAGTATAACCACCACACAAAAATTTGATTTTTTTTTTAGTTATCTGTGAGACTGTCACATTAAGTTTTGATAAGTACAGAATTGTAGACAAAAAACCAAAAAATTAGGTGTCCATGTTCATTCAGGCTGTTGACAAATGACCCCTTTTCCTTAGTTCCATTTCATGAAGATTTTTTTTCAAGCATCATAAGTTAAGATAGTTGTGATTACTGCAAGAATTGCTAGTATGCTCATAGATGATGGACTGTTTGATGTTTGCTAGTATATCTGTAGTTATGCAACCTACAATGCTTGACAACCATTTTACCAACCACATCCTTGTATCAAGAAGGTAAGAACATAAAAACAGACCATGATATCAGCAAAATTATGAGTGCACTCGTGCGGCAATTGCACTTGATGCACTATTAAAAGAAAGAGAGAGAAAGATGTGTCTAAAGATTAAGGAACTGATGAAATTTTTGTAATCTAGGTGTAATCTTCACGTTCATCTCTAGATAAACTATGGGGTGAGCAGACAACAAAAATTGTCATGGAACACCACCCTAGCACTAAGAGGACAGACTCTGATTACCTCACGGTCGAAGCATGAGGCGTCAAACTGCGACATGGCATCCACGGCGATCTCAATGAGGTCCATGTCGTCGTCCTCCTTGGCCAGGGTCAGGATCCGAGGGAGAGTGGGTGGGTAGGCAACATTCTTCAGAGCGTAGAGTGAGATGAGACGGGTGTCCCTGTTCTCGTCATCCAGCCCTCCCACAAAGTGATTGAGAATGCTCTGCACAAGCTGTGGGCAATTGACAGTAGAAGTGATCAGGTACCACTCTTTAGCTCTATATTTTGTTCTGCAATATTTGGAAGGATGGCTGGCATATCACATAGACTAAAAATTGTGCATAAGGATGATTGGCAGGATTGGTGAATATGAAGCTGTCATTCCTGAGGAAGGTATTAGGTCGAGTGTGCCTATACATTCTAGAGAAAATGAGTCTGAGTGAACCACACATTTTGAAAAGGCATCATATTTACGTGTCCAAATAAGGTTATACAAACATTTCCATTAGTTAAAGTCTGTAAGTCTAAAAGAGCTATTAAAACAGAAGTATAAGGCAGTATGACCAGTACATAATTGTATATCTCTTCTGACTGGAAATGCTTGATTTACATGTGACATAAAGTTGACTGGTCAAAGCAAATCCCCCTAGTGCCTTGATGACAGAGGGAAAATTGAGATTCAGCTAAGAATTTTGTGATACATACAAATTAATTGATATCGATATCTGGTTTCTAAGATATCTATCCACTGGTCTACTATATAACCTTAGGTCAATAGTAGAGTCTCTATTCTGCTCCAGCTGAGAACTAAAAGATTACAAACATGTGTCTTGTAAGGTGTTGCTTGTTAAAGACTTAAACACATTTTTTTCGGAAAATACATATGTGACCCTGCATCACAAAACCAAAAAAAAAAGTCGCCAAACATGAATATTTAGTTAAGAGCAGATTCTGAAAGAGCAGACTCTAAGCTTTAAAATGATGTATAACTCAATTCAAATGGACTCTCCTAACATATCTACATAATGGAAAGAAAGCACACACTCTGCAAAGTATGAACTGAGATAAGAGGCTTTGAAGTACAGGGTCTATTCAAAAGTGCTTAATCTTTACCAAGCCGAGCTGGCTGTGGTACGAATGGGACAAAAAACAGGACATAAACCACCGGAGCAACAACAATGAAGGGATTATCAGATTAAGCTTAAATCAAGCATGCTGTATATACACATTCTGTTCATGATTAGTGCCAACTTTCAAAGCAGTAGCATTATTCTTTTAAAAGTTATTAGAGTTGAAAGTGAAAAGTGTGCAAGGGATATTTATAGGGACCTCTAGAAGACATACCTGATCACACAACTCTACAAAAAGAGGGTGGTAGAAAAACTGGTAAAACACGTCTCTTTCCCATACATTCTATGAATCCAAACTTAAGGATAATGTAGAAGAATTACTCTTTAAGATAATATGAAAAACTCAACATTGACTTAGTTCACCCGTTTTACCTTTTTTGAGTCAAGGGGTGCAACTTTTTGTTCGTTTTGTGATGCACGGTCACATATGAACCTCTTGTTTAACTATCATATTGCATTCTAATCCAGAATAATCATGAAATTAAACAAGATGACATACCTCTGAGTTGCAGTCTTCCTCTGAAATGGCACAGAAGGTCTTCACAATAGACCCCAGTGAGAGTGCCATGGTCTTCCTCACATTCTCATTTGATATCTCATTGTTGCTGACCATGCCCTTTGAAAGATAAACAAAATGATAACATTACTAGGCTATATGTTACAACAAATGTCTTCTTTAAAGATATTATAATTAGATCCACAAAGATATGTACATCACAAAAACCTTAGTGAAGCACTGCACTTAGCCCTGATCGAGATCAATGAATCTGCCCCTGGTGGTTTGGCTGTCTCACCCACCAGAACATGGAGTGAATTAGTGTATAACTTTGATATTGTGCACTTAATTTAGATATCTTCATGTATGCTCATATGGCAAGGTGACACTGGCCATAATGTGTACAACAATGCTGTTGTCTTTTTGAAATATTTTATTCAAGATGATGGGTTCCAAAAATGACGTTGCAACACTCTCTTCCAATGACGTTGTAACACTGATATGACATACCCACAGCTTTTCGATCTGTGCCACTGAGGGGTGGTTGTTGAAGGCGAGGTTGACCAGGAACTTTTCGATCACGTCTGCGAGGTCATTGTCTCCGAAATCCAGCAGCTCCAAGGCAGCCCCCCACGATGCAGTGGTCTGTGTGGCTGCCACAATGTCAAGCAACTGTGGTCTACAAATCAATGCAACAAAGCATCAATGAAGTATGGGCTGTACATTCCTACAGGAATACCCCACATTCTACATCTTAAAAAAATAAGATCCTCACTTGTCAAAATCTTGCTCAAATCTGTTGCAAACATTTATGGTTAAACACAAACACACGCACACACACACACACATACACACACACACATACATACACAAAATGACAAAGTTTCTTACTGAATTTCCTCATTCGCCTCACTCCTGACTATATCAACTATAGTCTCCTTCCCAGCCTGCCTGAAGGCCTGTAGAATTTCAACAAACGCTGCCGAGGATTCTGGCTGGGCGAGCAAGTCTGCTTTAATGGAGTCTCTGTACTTCTCTATTACATCTGCGGCCTGATAAGCATAAGAGCATTGAAAAGAGAATAACAGTGATGTAACATTTAGTATTCCCAGTGTGCCCAGAATATACATGCATACTGACAGTCAGAGCTGCCAACTTTTGTAAAAGCCTTTCAGTACATTGATGGCTGAAAATCAGTAATTTGCACCTTTTTTGAGTGAAAATCAGTAATCCTTAACAGTGTAATAGAATATATCACAGACAATGATTTCTTAAATCAGTAATTTGCTTGTGACCTTCAGTATTCTTCCCCAATTTCAGTAGAAATTACTGAAAATCAGTACCAGTTGGCAGCTTTGGACAGTGTATTATTTTGATCCACTCACAAATTCTGTGCAGCTGCAACGATGACCTAGATGAAATTCAGACTGCATCAGGAACTGCATGCCTAGAAGACAATTCTGTCTGTGTTCAGCATATGAATAGACTAGATGCCAACAACTTTTATGAGTAGATATCTGGAAATCTTCACCGAAATGACATCAAAGTCAACTCTTCATAATTTCATAATTCTGCAGCCCTCCAAGTCATATGTACACAATCAAATACCAGGTAGTCAATTCACGAAGACATATAGTGAAGCAGTATTTATATCTGCATACTTTGGCTTATACTTTCCCGTAAATTAAATGAATTCAGTACTTGATCATCATGTTAATGCTTATCACTTCACAATGAAACACAAACAGGTATGAATATTCATGATATCTCAATTCCATCATCTTTCATCTCTGCAAAGACTGATGCTTGTCTATTGTTCACGGGTAAAAATCCAACAATGAAAATTCATGTCCATTTGAGACACAATTGCAATTCTACACTTACAGACTGACAGTTCTCCGTGCACTGCTCCTCAACAGGGTCTAAAGTCAGCGTCTGGGCCACAAGGCTTCCAGCACCTTGTATAGCGGCCTCTACAGTTGACCCCTGGAGAACCTCAGCTCCATCAGCTGAACTTTCAAACACCAGCGACTGGCTGTAAACATATAAAAGAGAGAGTCACAGACACACACAGCAAAGAAAAGAGGTAATTAATAAAGGCATTCAATTTTCTCCACAAACTACCTTGAGAATCCTTTCAAAAAGCTGAGTTGTGTCAAGACCCATTATACTGGACTTGTATTCCATATTTTCAGCTCTGTTTCATATCTTTTCTTTTTTTTTTCACATACCACAATATACATCTCTACTTGAATCTGGTGTGGTTTCACAGTATGGTGTACACAGGGTATTTCAGATACTAAACGTAGGAGATATTCAGTCTTCACTCTTAAAAAAAAAAAAAATGTAACCCATTCTAACTCTATTCTTGTGTTGAAAACTATACTAAAAATTATTACAAGCTCAATATTTCTTACTCATACAGCTGTACAAGGGATGTTTCAAATTCAACTAATCATTTGTCCTTCAATGAAAAATTTGCAGCTAGCTGCATTCTGGACCACAGACTCAGTCTGAACGATGCTTCAGAGGTTTTGACATGTTTCCATCCTTTTTGGCAGACAGAGGAAGAGGAGTGGCAAGGCAGCTGATGACCCACCTTGACCAAACGGATGAGGCAATGGCATCTCTGATTGCAACGCTGATCCCGTAGCTCTCTGTCCCCTCGGCCGACTGGACCATTGACCCGTCTTCGGACAGCGTGTAGACGGTGGAGCACTCCGACTGGACGTCCACCCCGAGAATCTGGCGTGGGTGCTTGAAGTCGCCGACCGACGCCGGATTCCTGCAGCTGGCGAGGATCTTGGTCTTGGTCACTTTGCCGCCTGCAGTTGAGTACGTGACCTGGCAATCTCCCGATGAGTCAACCTGGTGGAGGAGACAACGTGTGAAGCAAATATGAAACAGACGCGGAAAGAAACAGACAAAATCATACATAGAAACTCTGTTATTACAAGCTTGCTAATGAGACACCGAATTTGGTAATCCAGATTTTCTACACTGTATTTAATTTGTAGTCTCATTTTTAGTGACAAGGTGCTGGTTATAACAAGATAAAACGCGGTGACCTTTTTATAATGGGGTTTATCTATGATGATAATGATCAGTTGTCGAAATAACATATAAAGATCATAAAATGCATAACATCCCCCCATTCCCCACCCAAAAAAATAACGCAGAATTTAAACTGTAGGAACAGAGGAAAGGTATTAAAAAAAAAAATACAAATTTGTTGAAAAAAAAAAGATATTAATCCGTTGAGGACGAGTCCCGAGTAAACTCGGGCAAGTGCCTATGGGAAATGCGTGTTGTAGCAAAATTAGTCCATCTTCAATGGGTTAAAAAAGGAACCGGCAAATATGTGTTTGACCTAATCGTGCGAAAACATTGATGTTTACAGTACCGCAGTCTGTCCTATACCTCTTGCACAGTGCCCTCGCCCGATTGGAATTGGAGAAGGCTGGCCGCCCCCTTCTTGGCATTCAAGGAGGTGGGCGTGTCACTTGTAGAGCCATACACTGAGTTGACTTTCCCTCCCTTTGTGACTACATAGAGGGGTTCCCCACTCACGACCTGGAGGGTGGGCGGGGCGGAGCTGAAAGTGTTGGTCTCCTCAGAACGGCGAGATGGATTCTCCAGTTTGGTGTCCGCAAACTGATTACAATAAGAAAAATTTATGAAAATATGGTGATGAAATATTGGAGTGATATCTTATGGTTGCTCATCTGCAATCACAGTCAGCAAATCTCAGGATTTTCAACTAAAGTTTCTTCTTTGTCTGTGCCTCATCAAGTCCCTCAATGACAAACTGCCAAGATCATGGTTATCGCTTAAGAATGTCTTACGTCACATCGCTAGTGTGTGGACAATTAAAGTGCTACTGACAACATAAATTTATATTAAAAGAAAATTCTATAAACTGTAATTTTACAGTTTATCAATTCACACCTTTAAGAAAGTGCCAGAAAAGAAGTCAGTGTAACGTTTTTTGCTTCCTTCAACAGACATTTATTTCACAAGGATTTACATAGTGATGCCAATCAAGAATTCTTACCGTGAGTTTCCAGATCTTCTCGTAGGCATCTTGGGGATTTTGCCAGACGACAGCCAAGTTGACGAGGGAGGACATCTTGAATCCAACCGTGGAACCATCACTTCTCCAGTCTTCCCCAACACTGGGGTCGCTTATCTCAGTCTGAGTGACATAATTGTATCTGTAGGTCTTGCCAGCCTCATACGCCGATGCAACTGCAGCAAGATAGAAAGCAAAAGAAGAGAAATATATATATCTTGAAATATCTCTTGTTGACTTGCTGTTTACAATGCATGCAATTAGCAATGAACAGTACATCTATTATTTTCTATGAATAACCTTTGTTTGTTTACTGGCAGAGAAAAACAGCAGATCTTTCCATGACTTTTGGCAAACATTTCCCTTTGACCTATTCTTGCATATTTTTGAATTCACATAACAAATGAAGAGTTTGAAAGCAAAATGGGCTAAGCACCATCTTTAGATATTTGAAGTAATAGTTATCCATCATCAGATGTTACAGCAAAATATATCCTTTCCAGTGATACCCCACTTGTTACATACATGTATCGTAAAATATTCTTGAAGTTATGATTAAGAATTTCCCATATTTTCTTGTTCTTTTCTGGGGTTTTTTTTAGCAGCTTCATTCACTATCTCAAATCAAAACGAGTGGCATTAACTCATTTTGCAATCAGACTCTTCATATATTGGTCATATACTGTACGAACTGAAATTTTCGAGTATAGATATTTTCGCAAATTGCTGCTTGGAGGACATTTTCGCGTGTTGTTAATTTCGCGGTTGCGAGGTTCTAACTGAACTTTAAACAATAGCTATTCGCGCATTGTTATTTTCACAGTTTAAAGGTGATTCGCGAAATTCGCAAAAATAAAACCATCGCAAAAATTTCAGCTTGTACAGTAATTTGTAATAGTTTTCAAATGTGAACACTTCTATGTACTACAGTATAGTAGGGTGCAATCACATTAGGCCCGTTCACACACAAGGGAAAAAGTGCGATTTAAAAATCGATTTTCTTATCGCGATCAAAATTTCGAAATTTTTTCCAGTGTGGACAGAAAAATCTCACTAATTACCGCGATCCTTATCGCGATCCAACTCGCACTATTAGTGCGATTTTTCAGAATAATCGCGATTATTTTGCCAAGCGTCGTGTGTGTGAGCGCGATCGAGATTCGGAAATCGGTATTTTTAGTCCCGTCGTTCGCAGCGCGTGCGAAACTCTATTGGGACTGCGGGGTCAGTCTTCGGTCATGCAAGATTCGCGCATGCGCAGTTTGGCCACTGATCGTTCTTTCCTTGCTGCGAAGTGCGATTTTTCCCTGTGTATGAACGGTCGAAAAAAAAATCGAAATTTGGATGGCGATTGAAATTTCGATTTTCGTTGTTTGTGAACGGGCCTATTGTGTACAGAGACCTCTGTACACAGGTATGTAATAATTGTACTGTGTCCTGAAGCAGATGGATTCCATATTACACTCTCTCTCGATTGCCCCAACAATTTCCCCGCACAGGTTCCTGTGGATGTGGCGAAATTGAGTATCAGTCTTGCAGAGGTCAATAAACTTCCTGCTGACCTCGATATGATACAGTCTCAATAGGTGTGTATGCACATCCTGAAGGGAAATATACTGTATGCATTAAAACTTGCTTTTTTAATGCAAACTTTCATTGCGAGTTCACTTCAGGCATATGATTCTATGGGAGGTATGGTTACACTCTTGTCAAGTATATATTCAGACCTGAAAGACAAAGGATGTACTATACAACTTTATACCTTTAGCCATGTTGAAGCAAAGCAATAACATTCTGACATAATCATCAGCTGCTCAGGCATACAATGTGATGCGCACAGATGGACACATTACAAAACAGGCCTACAAATGTACAGTACACAAACATTCTGGTCAAGCATGAGTTGAGTATACAGAATGGAGAAAGCCAGTTTGTTTGTTACCTCTGACAAGGGAGGAGGTTATAATTTCATTGGTGTTGGTTTGTTTGTTTGTCCGTGTGCAAAATAACTCAAAAAGTTGTGAACAGATTTGGATGAAACTTACAGGAAAGGCTGAGAACAACACAAGTAACAGATGACTGAATTTTGGGAGTGATCTGGGAATTTTTCTGGATTTTATGAAGAATTTGCGATATTTTGGCAGGTAGGGTCAATGAACTTGGGAGTTCAAGCTGTGCATTTTTGAGGTTTTCATACGCCCACGAAAGTGCATGCTCTACATGTAGTTTCTGCTAGGGTGAGGGCGGTGCACCGCGCAGCTGAAAGTTGACGACGTAACAAAAGGCTTCTACATTGGAAAATCGCGCAACTTTCAGCATGCATGCATACATATGGGTGGAAATCACTGATATCCATGGAAGAACAAGATCAGTGGTGGAAATGAGCTGCTTGGCAGGAGGTCTGTGCTATCAGAGTGCTTCTCTAGTTATCTATGAGGTTATTGAATATGCTAATTTTGTTTCTTTTTAATGTCTCCTTTTAAAATCTGTTGTTGACTTTAAAGGACACAATTTCATGAAGAATTTTATCACAGAACAAGCTACAGTAACTCCATTCTTATGGTTAGATTTATCAAAGCTCCTAAAAACAAAGAGCATATAAGAAAATATGGCTTATTTTGAACAGTAACTTCAAGATTATTCCCTATTATTATGATACAAATGAGGTATTCATGGAAAGGTTTTATTTCACTCTGTTTGATGATGGACTCACTTTAAGATATCTAAATATGGTGTTTATCCCATTTTGCACTCAGAATCTTCATATAAATCATCAAAGGTTAAATAGTTGTTGTATGTGAAACACTTTAAAGGTACTAGCCCACGTTTGCAAACCCACGAAAATCAAAACTGCATAAAACAGGTCCAATATGACTTCAAGCACAAGTTATAACAGTAACATACCTCACCTGTCGCTCTTTGTCTATACCATTCGATAAAAGAGAGAAAATCATCGTTTTAAAATCAATTTTCAAACCGGGTCAACCCGACCCAAAATCGAATTACGAGCGCGGGCTATAGCTACGTACATTGTACATGTAACACGTACGTGGACCGGAGCTAGCGAGCGTTATACACATGCATACGGATTACGGTGCATTTTCATTTATTTTTATGAAAGTAATGGACTAATTGGAACGAAATTTTGCACAGGTGTTACTGCAATCATACCCAAACTCCATGCTAACTATGAGACCAATTGCTGCAGGTTTACAAATGTGGGCTAATACCTTTAAACAGCAAATTGCACATACACCATTTATACGCTTTGATGATCAGATTATTGACAAATTTCTCAGGATGCATATAAGCCTCACATTTCTAGAGAAGGTATTCTATTGCATTAGAACATATTTCACTATGGCCCAAAGCTTTGCATAGCAGAACATGCTACTGCTATTCTATCAAATGCAGAATGCACAACGTGAACTTCAGGAAGTTAAACTGGGGCCGTGGTGATTCATCAGATCAATGAAACTTTAATCAGCTGATACTATCACGTGTGGTGGTTTTTCTAAAATCACAACCTCCTATTCAATTGATATTCCATCTGCCGACACATACACACATCCCTGACTGTGCTTGCTTACTGGACTTTATGTACGGAGGGGATGTCACATGCTAGCCCTTCCTTATGAACTCTTTTCCGGAGAACTCTATTCACAGCACGCTGAGACTATCCAGAAAGCGTCTGTATACAATCTTCTATTGTGCAGCTTTTCTGCGCTGACCTTGTTGAAGCATTTCAGGGGGGAAAAATATTGCACTGATTTGAATCAAATAGACTTGTCAACAAGCACAAAGTAGAAACTAAAAAATTATATTCCCTGAATGCAACAGGCAAGTATAAGTTTGAGCACTATTCATGTTACAACAGTTGATATGGCAGTCAAAGTGAATCATTCTTGCAGCTCTAGATACACTGGAAAGCCTAAAAATGGATCTTTACATCACATTATAATAATGATGAAAAAAATCCTCATACAGAATTCATCTCGAATTAGAGTCATTTTTGCACAATGAGTGACATGAACAACTGTAAATTCTACACAGTCAAAAACTGAACTGCAGTAGGTCTTTCAAGAGATTTTGAAATTTATACGTACCACTTCATATAGTAAACTTGAATTATTATCACATAACTCAAGAGACCCTTCATTCCTGCGATAAGATATTCATTTTGAGCTATGACTGTCATCAAATATTATCAAATCAGTATTTGTCTTTATAAATTCATTAATATGTTTTTGCTGATTTGGTGTTCCCAATAAGGACACATTCACAAAACTAAAAATGTCGCTATGGCAACTGCATGCCTCTGCCATCATTGTGCAGTAATGCATGTACAGCTGTAGAACATACATTGTACGCATACAATGTACCCACGATATTTAATCAAGTGTATGCATTGAGCTTTATCTCCAAGGTAAGGAGAAAATAGTGTAATTTCAGCAGTAGGTAGCAGAAGTTTAGTATTTTAACTTGAGCTTTAACCCCATGATCCAAAATTCTGAAGAGAATCATTGTTAAGCTGTATTCATACATGCATGTACAAAGTTTCATGAAGACACAGGACCCTTGAGCAAAATGAAAGAAATAAGTCAAATAAATCAGAGAATATAATCTCTGACAACCTTAAATGAATACTTGGCACTTTGAATTAAGACACACTCCTGTTTACCTTACTTGGCAGAATTCCTCTCAGTATACAAGTATCAAAACTATGCTCAGAGATGCATATGGAGGGCTTAGATTTCAAATCAGCTGTGGCAAGTTCTATACATGTATTTAAGCTAAAATTTGTTTTTGAACAGTGTGCAGAACAAATTAACATGCAATAGCGCATGGATTTCAAGTCCCTCTTGGAAGTAATAAAAAAATCTTTCATTCAGGACAGGTTGAACCTGGTAGAGCTAGGGCAGGACTAATCTGAAGTACATCTCAAGGTTACTCTCAAAAAGTTCGGTTTGCATTTCAAAGACAAATAATTGCTTTGCGATCAATGGGACAGAGACACATCACATTGTCTTGGCTGACCTTTGATCTGGGGCTCTTCCTGAGTTAAGCATGAATGAAAAAAATGAAAAAAATGCTGATCACTTGACGAGATGTACATGTATCACCCTGTAGTATGAAGAGTGACACAGTATGTTGATGAACGACCTATGTAGTCTACACTTCTCAAGTATCTTTTGCCAATCAACATAAAATTCCTACAAGTACTCTACAGCCATAGATGACGAGAACATCAGAATATCCATTTTGTTTCAAGAAATTTTACAATTCAGTATGCAATAACATGCTTTGTGGGTGAATGGGTCCCTCAAAAAGTCAATTTCTGTACACAGCTTTCCCTTGACAAAACATATTTGATACCGGTAAACCTCTGAGACTGATTACCAAATCCATAAACTGAAATCAATGCTTTTGGTCAATTTGATATCAACCATTCAAACACACAGTATTGAACAGGCATGTAGTGTAGTTTTACACCTCAAATGTAATATTCATGCTGATCAATACTTATGTTTCATGTATTTTAGAAGAAATGGTAGCATATATGATCTACATATATACATTGTAGTTAGCATAAAGGCTGTACTTACTTTTTACACTTTAAGAATACATATTATGTATACATAATGGGTGATAAACTCTTCATTGCTCCGATAACAGACTTCATGTTTAGCTGATGAAATAGTTTCAATATGATCTGTCTGCATTTTGAAACTTAGTCTGAATCATTATGTGCTGATCACACTTAAATTTGCAAGAAGGCCAAAGTCTTTGTGGAAAACTACCTGTATTCATAATGAACATATTATGCGTATACAGGTCTATTTTGTATTACCCAGTAGGTCTATACTATCTGGCATGACAGGCATTATCATGAAATTATTCTCTTGCAGCAATATAATCAGCCATAATGTGATATGAATAACTGTCAAGTATAAGCTGTTATTTTCGCATACAGATATTTTCATGAATGAGGAGACAATGGACATTTTTGCGAGATGTTGTTTTTGCGAACTGACACAAGTTGTTGAATAAAGTGAACTATTATCCTAGCACATGGCAATAATTTTTGCATGTTGTTAAATTTGCAGTCCAACACTGATTCGCGAAATTTAAATAACAGCTTATACAGTAATAAAGTGTGCATACAGTTGTCATATATGTCTATCATGGATACTTTTTTCCTCCTCACATTGTTGGAGGGGTCAATCTAGGAGTCAATGGTCACTACACACATTGAAACACTGAGCACAGGAAACAAATGATGTGGCAGCTGACCGCAGTATAGACAGGGTTATAAGAGATGATTTCTGCCCAACGAAGGTTTCAGGCAGGTGGCCACTACTGATACATTGTAGGTTTGACTGTATTTCACCTGTGGACACATTATTGTACCATTGATCCCAAGGACTATCATATTTGTTTGTCTATTAAAAAATCCTTGCATATATCACCCCCCCCCCCCCCCCCCCCCATTCTGGCCAGTCTCTTGACAAATGAATTAAATATGCTGGCACTTGTGACACCAGCAATAACAGCGACTTTGTAGGACTCATTTTCATAACACTCAGAGTTAGTTAAGTGTGAGGTGGGTATCAGCTACAACTTTGTATCATTGCTGTGAGTCAGTGTGCCACTCAGTGTACAGATCTCTTTCCTCAAACTACATTGTATACACTCAATTTTTAGCATTTCATAAATTTAATTTCCATAACCTACTCAAAATGAATGTATCCAAGCTGGAATTGAGTAGAAGATACTGGCAAATGAAAAGGGGCATATATTTCAGAGTGTAGGAGACACTCACCAAGACATGAGGAACACACAGTGAGCAGAACCAGCAATCCCTGGTATTTTGCCATGGTAACGCCACAAGCTGTTTCAGTCAAATCGAGTAAGTGTCAGGTGGCTCAGAAGTGTGATCTGTTTGACAAGCAAAAACAATCACATGACAGACATTAAGTGAGATTTCTATACGGGTAAGCCAGAAGAAAAAAAAAAAAAAAAAAAGAGTATAAACTTTTCACAATTGGAAAGAGGGAGTGACATCTAACACAGAACATTGATGAGACTACATATTGAGAGAATAATATTCAGCAGGAAAAAAAAAAGAAAACAAAGAAGAAATACATAATCCCTCAATTGTATCATGCTGAGTGTTAACAGATAAAGCAAAGAAGAGAAAATTGCTCAAGGAAGTGAAATAAATAAAGATTTGGAGAAATCACCACAAAGCTCAGTGAGATAGCTCAGTGAGAATGCTTAGTGAGATAAATGCCATAAAACATCAACGACAGCAAGTGGTGCTAGCGAGACATACGTGCTACTATCATACCAATAATGCATCCAGGGGATCCTACAGGAAAAAAAAAAATTAGAACATTCATCAGTATTCTCAAGAAACCAGTCATTGAGTTTACAGGGGTCTTCTTACAGCCAGCACAGAATGTCCACTATGAAGCAAATATTCTGCAAGACAACCCTAGTCCAAACATCTTGTGACGTGGCAAAGCAAAATGTGAATACAATATAAAATTCGTATATTGTCTTTACCTTGGACCCCTACAATAAAGTTGTCATGTATCCACTAAGTGCCTGAAAGGTAGAATAATTCCTTGCAGTAGAGACACATCAAGGTAACCCAAGCCACAGGAAGATAAGTGACAAAAGTCGACACTGCCAGCCAGCAAATCACACACGTACACGTACAGGAGAATGTCAGTCTTATCTCACTGGCTGAGATTGCGGCATTAATCCCAACTGATAACCCTAGTGACTCAAATTAGGCTGCTTCAGATTTCAAGCATCTTCAACATTTGTCTTCATGTAGGCACAACAGCATACACTGCACTTCTAGAACACTGCGCAGAATGCTTCTAGTGTTTAAAGAGTTTAAGCTCTAAGAGTTAGCCCTTGTTATGCTTATTGTCACCAGTTTTTGCCATGCAATTGTATATCATGAGCATGAGAAAAAAGTACCAAATTTCAGTCGAAGTTTTTTAAAGTATATACAATACAAAGCTGGATTGAGAAAATAGAGAATGGGCTGTGCACATGATGTACGTGCCTGAGCACTCCACATGAAAATACATATTTTGTTCCGAGTAGTTACAGAAATGCCAACTTGGGTCACCACATTCACAATTCACTGCAGGAGCTGAAATGATGAAATTTAATACACACTACATTGCAAAGGACAAAGTCACCTACTCAAATCTGGTTGCATGTTCAACTCTGTGGCTTGAGGTAGCCTTTAGTACACATGTTTGTCTCACATAACTATGGGGTGCATAAAACATACTGTATAGCCACATGTTGTTAGCATTGTACAAGTCAACACATTGTTTGTTTGCTCACTATCATGGTTTTACAATATGACATTAGGGGTCTTGATTTTAAACTTTTACAGATTCCCTATTCCCTTGTGCTGACTAAATGCAAGCATAGTGTACATGTAAATACCTGTATATACTATATAGCACTATGGCTAAAAATATTGCAAGGAGCAGAGAAATACTGCTTGTATGTCACTGCTCGACAGAAAATTTGTGACTACCATCTGCCTCTTTTCTTTGATATTATTCCAACAGTCCTACTATAATTTGGGAGGCAACTTCTGTTTCATAGTTTCAAAAGTGCAAAAACTGTAACTTTGCAACAGAATGGCATATAACATACATAGATGACAAGATTTATCTGCAGTATGTTAAAGATTCTTTCATTGGGAATGCATTCACCTGGATGACCAAGTACTTTGAGTGAAAATTGCAAAGCTTCTGAATCTGAGGAAAAATGACAAAGGAAGAAAGGTGGAATAGATGAGGCATGGTCTGAGAGAGAAAGGTTAAACAGAGGATGATTGGAGGGGTGGGCAGCAGGAGGGGCTAATAAGGGGGAGGAGGAGGAAGAGGAGGAGAGGAGAGGGAGAGAAGGGGGTAGAATAAGAAGAGGGAGGAGGAAAAAAGCAGATAAGATAAGAGGAGGATTTATAGGGAAAAGGGGAGATGGAAAGAGTAGAAAACCAGTGTGGAAGCAAAGAGGGTAAAAGGATGGGATGGGAGCAAAAGGAAGTTGGAAGATGGGGAAGGAAGAGGAAGTGAAGCAGGGAATTTTAGAGATGGAAAGAAAGAAGGGAGTAGGGGTGGAAGGACCTAGAGAAAGTTGAGGAGGAAAGAAAGTAAGACAGAAGGGAGAGATGGGGTTAGGGGACGGGGAGAGGCAGGGAGGAAGAAGGAAAGAGAAGAGGAGGAGGGGCTGAAGGGAGATGGAAAAGATAGAGGAAAAGAGGTGAAGAGGAAAGGATAGGAGGAAGAGTGATGGAAGGAGTGGAGGAAGAGGTTAAGAAGGATTGAAAGAACTTCAAGAAGGGACTCAGGGAGGTGAGAAATGAAGATGGAGAGGAAGAAAGAAAGAGGTTATAAAGAAAGGAGGGGGAAGGATGAAGGGGAAGAGGAGTAGAGAGAATGAGAGGTAGAGAGGAGAGGAAGAGGAGGAATGGAGGTGATGATGGTATGGAAATAGGAGGAGAAGATGGGAGGAAGGGAAGATGGTGGGATGGAAGAAGGAAGGAGAAGGATGAGAAGAAGTAGGGCAGGAATAGAAGTTGGGAGGGTGAAAGGAGGGGAGCTGAGGAGCAGGGAAAGAAGATAAGCAAAAAGTTAAGCATGTACGAAAACAGGAAGGGAGAAAAAAATGCAAGAGGGGATTCCCTTTGTGAATAATCCATTGATGACGGACTGATTTTGCTACACCACATATTTCCCATAGACACCTGCCCGAGTATTCTCGGGACGTATGTTCAACGGGTTAACCACCTTCGACTTTTCTACTCATTTGACTTCAGTGTCCACCGATCATGTATTTTCATGGCACAAAAGTTGCACCTAATGCATGCATGCAAATGGCATGATTCATTTGCTCTGTAAGATTCCATGTACTTTATACTCAAAGAACATGAGGTTTCAATGTACACATTAATGATACAAATTCAAACAAGCAGCCATGTGTAAAATCACAGTGACACACTGTTTGCATACAGTGTACACAAGGATAAATGCCCCTAATGAGAATTATTTTCAGTTCTTATCAATATCAGAGTCTACAAAATGTTTTCCTGACAAACTGTATCAAGTATAGATAAGACCACTGTCTTATACAGGAACTATGAGCATGATCTGTCAATACACTGAAAATCAACTAAGTGCAATTTTTTTTTTTTTTTTTTTTTGGGGGGGGGGGTCAAATGTTTGGTTCAGTAAACCATGTGACAGCAAAGGTCTGAAATAAGTTGTAGTTGCAAGACTTCTACGACACTATCATGCTAAAGTCCTTACGTTTTACAGATCAAAGGACAAATTATATTCACACTTACATGGAGTTGGGCATCAGATATTATGGTTTTTTAACTGAATTGATCTCGGTTTGCTGCGCTCTGCGGTACATTCAAAAACCCCTTGCACCCCTGCAGGAAGAGAAATGCCCGTCAGTGAATATGTGCACTGATGAGGCATGTGCTCATTCAAAATCATCTGTAACGGTTAAACTCCAGTCTGGCAAGATTCTTTGGTTGTGCTGTGTAGAGAGGTATACACAATTCATTACAGGGATTGTGAGCCAAGCACAATTATACACGATTGATATTTACAAATGTACAATGCTTGGGATCCAGCCGAGCAAACTTTTTATCTGGTTCAGGCAGTCGGAAACTGCAGTAAATTATTCATCATTACTCCCGAGCTTTGCAGAAGTAACAAGTGATATTAAGTGTGAACAGCAGTCTGAAACTAGTTTGTTAATATAGTTAATAGTTTGTTAACATATTGCGTGGTATATATACAATCTCATCCTTCCTTGTTGTAGCATCAAAGTGAAAAGCAAGCTGCCCATTTTTAGGTCATACCGCCATACAGAATTTGACTGCCCACTCCACGTACATAAGATCGATGCTTCTGCGCATGGTTGGATTTTGGCACGGAAAGTCAAACCTTGGTGCAGGTTTTTTACATTTATTTCCACAATTTTTCTGTGTTCCTCAGTGAGGAGGTTCTCCAAAAGGGATCAAATCAGACTATTTTTCTTACCAAGCAAAATGCAGTACTTACATTTCATGATTCACAATTACATAGACTAGACTGCTAGTCTATCAGTATCATACTTGCCAACTCTACCACTTTTTACATGTAGGCGATAGTCAGTAGACTACCGCTTTCGAGAGATTTTAAGCTATAGTTCTTCTCGTGTACGCAGACTGGATTCTACTGCTTTCTCAAATGAAAATGTTGGCAAGTATGAACTATTTCACAGTTTCTCATGATCATGATGGCCACACATCTGACACTGTGCTCACTTTATTCACTGACACTTTTTTCACTACAGTACTACTAGCATTCAAACTGTCTACCGTCACAGCTAGCATGGTCCAAAATTTCAAGATGCACCCTGAGGGCTACCCACTTCAGCTACGACTGAATTACATGCAATACAAAATAACCTAGTTTTTGCCCGTCATGGGCTATCAAAAGCTAACTTATATTGTGTTTACAGGAGACCAACTCTACGTAAGCTTACTGTTGCGGAGTGTTTGTTGGTGAACGAGTACAATGACAATGCACATGTACTACTACCAATGTCTAGACAATCCTGAATGCTACGAACTTTCACGCGACATTAACGCATCTCACCAAGGAATTTCAAAAGGCTCAGGAGAGAGAATACTGGTAGTGCTGTCAGTGTGGAGATGTTGCCGAGATGTTAAAAACCAGTCAGTAGGTCAGCTTCTAGAGTGAATAATGTGTCACCTTCAGGCAGTCAGTACCGCAGAGATCCCCTACCATTGCACGAGAATCGCCACTGTTCTGCGAAATGTTTCTTCGCGAAGTCTCGGAAGTACCACAATAGTAATGCTCGCTTCACAATACATGTACACACAGGCACGCACACTACCACCAGGTACCGTGCGTACATGGAGCAATCAGCTGTTTGATCGTCAACAATGTGTTTTTCATATCCATCATGCATATGCATTGCGAGCTGCTGTTGCAGGATTGTATGCAAATTTTTTTGCGGGGGAAAACTTTTTGCCCAGAAAATCATATGAATGAGTGACATCGTAGACTTACTTGTCATCATGATTATTACAACACCGTTGAGAAAAGATACAGTTTTCACTCCAGTTCGGCGCACAAAACATCCTAGTAGATGATGACTAAATCATGAACTCGTTTCATTTAAACGCGAAAGATACCATAGAAAGGTATGATTTATTCACAGGGGGCGGGGCTATGACAATAGGGGTTGACCTTCCACGATCCATGGGCTGACGTTTTAGTTCTCAATTTCTATTGCCCATCCCTGCGAACGAACGAAAGGGCGTAATCATCCGTATCAATGACAACATATAAACTAAAAGTGATGCTGAAAGGGGCGGGGTGGTGAAAGTGCCATCTGTGGACAGTTTTTCATTGCCAAAAATCACTGAATCAGTGGCGGATCCAGGGAGGACCGCAACCGGCGCACGCCCCCTTTATTTTTTGTTGAAACAAAAGTAATAAAAAGAAAAAAATGGGGGGAGGGGTGCGTGCCCCCCCCCCTTTAATTTTGTAAACGCGCCCCCTTTTTACGGAATTCCTGGATCCGCCCCTGCTGAATAAATACTATAAATAAGCAGCGTGATTATATGGACATTTTTGTGCAAATCGTTGGGAGGGTATTATCATATTCTTTTCTACATTTTGCTCTTTGTGATTGTAACCAGTATCTGTATTGGGTAAAAACTTTAACAATTCATTAAACTTCCTTACTTTAGGTCGGATAATGATGACGCTTCTTTTGTTTTTGTCTGGCATTATTTGTCCATTTAAGTCAGCCTCAAATTCAGTTCCAAATCATATTTAAGTTGAGGTTCATGACGTAAAATAAGACAAACGCAACGATAGTCAAGCTAAATTTAGAACAAAAAAGTTGATGAATTTTAGAATTTCACATATTTCCCCCAGTTACTTAGCACACTCACAATAATTAACAAGTAAGACGTAATTATATCATCACCCCACAACTCGAGTCCTATTAGTTTGTACAAACAATTTAAACATCAGTATGTTTTCGTTTTGGTCTAGTCGATGAAGTTCTCCTAAAAGTCATCGTTGCTAGGTTATTATAAAAGACTGGAAACAATTTGATGCGAAGGACACTGTTTGTTCTTATCATGTGGTCAGAAAAGAGAAAAATTAGAGGAAATTTAAAGGCAAGTTGATAGGAACTTTGTATGGACATCCCAGTGTCGTATATACGGCACTGGGTCATCCATCATCAACCTCCTCCAAGCTGACATGATTGGATTATGCATAGTTGTTCCTGTTTTGTGTACCACTGTTTCGTGAAAACATTCGGAAATTGACAATGCCATGACCTTGTTATCTTACAGGTCAAATTTAAATAAAACTGCTGCTATTTTTTTTTTCTGACTCCAGGCCCCGTTTTATCAAATAACGATAAAATCAATTTCAAATTTCCTTACCACACAGGCTGCCGTAGACTTATAGTTGAAATCAACTATATAATCAATTTCAACTCTTCATAAAACAGGGCCCGGGCCTACTTATTACAGCCAACGCGATTATCTTGTTAAGGATTGGACCTTTAGACGTTGATCGGAATTGCACTATACTTTCTTCGTTTCAAAGATCGGTGAATAACTAAGAGTCATAAAAACAACCTGAAATGTAATGGTGTGACTTCAACAAAAAAGAAAAAAGAATCATGAGTGACTTTAAGATCATGTTGTGACCTAGAGGAATTTATCTTCCCATCTTTATTTCTGTCTATCTATCGATCTATTCATCTATCTGCGTGTTAAGTACTTTTTCTGTCTTGCTGAAAGTATAGCTCGATTTGATTTTAACGAAAGTAAGTGAGCAGTGTATATTAGTTTTGGGGTTTTTTTTCGGTGCATTGTTTATTCTTTACGAATGTACATTGTACTGTTTTTCCTAAAAGTACAGCTTAGCTTGATTTCACTATAATTGTGACTTATTATATGCTGAATCGTGGATTTTGTAATGTGATTTGAGTTGTCATGAATTTGTTTTGAATATGGAATCAATAAAAGGTTATGGAAAAACAAAAAACAAAATCTACGTCTATGTATCTATCGATCGCGCTATCGATCTCTCTATTACATTGTATCAATCAATCTATCTATCTCACATTTCGCTCTTAAGCCTTAATTCTTACAGTGATTTCTGTAGTGCCATCCTCTTCACAAAGATTTTGGAAATCGACCTTTTATCTACTCTATAGTATATAGATGTATATGGCTCAAATAAGAGATTTAATCCTTTTTAGACGGCATGCTTTTATAGGCCCCTCAATCATTACCCTCTCGGCACATTTTTTTTTTCAAGTTACAATATTGCATTTGCCTTGAGGATGATGATATAATATTATAACGAATAAAGCTGTTTGTTTTTTTTTTTAATTCTGCGAATACATCCGAACAATCATCAAAGAAATTAGTTAACCTATTGAGTAGATTCCTACGTGGTGTACACACGACCATTAATCCTATGAATTGCTTCCACAGTTGTAATAATATAGCACGGTCTTCCAAATAACTACTCTGTATCGGTATGAATCTGTCTGAACTGGCTGCAGCTTGCATCTATATCGTAGAGGGAGACATTTCAATCAGCTACGTAGATTGTATTGATTAAACCTCTCACATGCGTCTTGTTCCCATTATCTTGTATGCTAGTACAATGTTGCTGTGTGTTTTTACACCAAGGAGGTACTATAGGCGAGCCTAGAACCCCCTTGATCAAAGAGTACTTGAGTAACCGGAACAAAGTGTGATAGACGCATCTAGGGATGCAGTTTGTTCTTGAAAGCAACTCTCCTTTGTTCAGGTTTAAACTTGCGATTAACTGTTTTTGCTACTGTGAAAATTTAAGTTTCATCTTCAAAGACATTTTTAGATCATATGCTCTCATACAACGCCGATCATAGCTGTCGATATAATAGTTAGATGTTGCAAATGAATTCGGGGTCGCCCCAAGAGTTTGACACTCAGTCGAGCTCGACACCCACGAGCCATACGGCCCACGAGCTAGACACCAGGCCCTCTGATATACCTCATAGACACTAAGTAAGACAGACCCATGAACTAGACACTATAATAGGCAAATAAGGTCCCACAAGCTCGACACTTGGCAAATAAAGGCCCAGAGCTCGACAGGTGGCTTAAAAGGAAAAAAAAAAGTGCCATGAACTCGACATTACGCCTACATAGTTGCCTAGTGTCGAGTTCATGAGCCGTATATTTGCTTTGTGTCTAGCTCGTGGACCGTATGGCTTGTGGGGATATTTTAGTCGATGTCGAGCTCATGGGTCTTGTTCACTTTAAGGCCCGAATTCACGAAGGTGGTACAAAATAATGAAACCATGGTTTAAACCAGGGACAAAAACCATGGAGCGCCAGTGTCGCACGGAATATTTCGCTACGAAATTGGTCATTTCGTCGACAAACTGACCGTTTCGTTAATGAATATCATTTCATGGACAAAATGTTCATTTAGTTATAAAATGTTGTCATTTCTTTACAAAATAGTCATTTCATCGACGATATGACTGATTCCGTAACGAAATATTCCATGCGACACTTGGCGCTCTATGGTTTTTGTCCATGGTTTGAACCATGGTTTCATTTGTACCACCTTCGTGAATTCGGGTCTAGCGTCTAAAGATCGTGGGATGTATGATTCGTGGATGTCGAGCTCGTGGAGTGCACAATTACTTTTATTTATTTATTTATTTATTTATTTATTTATTTATTTCAACATATTTTGACAGGATAAGAAGATCAGCAAGTGAATGCTGTTTTACATCAAGGTCCTGTACAATCTAACTATATAAATATAAAAATCATGTTACATAAATATAAGCATAAAAACCACTACAAACAAGCAATCAGAGCTGAAAGGAGCAATACGTCCAATTGAAATCAGTAGTAACCAGATCTATGTATGATATAACGAAACAATATGATAAAAAAGGATATATTAAAACAGTGAATAAAATGATGCAAGATTATATACACAATCAGACCATTTGGTGTACAAAAGGAATGTAAAAACTCTGCCAGAAAGGACTTGAATCAACAAGCCCACGATCATAAAAAGCAGATAGAAATTCTATATAAAAATCTACACTAATAAATAGATTACATACAAACTGGCAGTCATGCCCGATTAACCTAAACAGTCGAATGCATGTATACCCATAACACACATTCAAGGATTAACGCACCCATGATTTGCACCAGGCAAGTTTGAGTAACACAGTGTGACAAAAAATAATGTGGTACATATTATGTAAAAACAGGCCGTTTGATAAAATCAGTGAAAATACATTTTCTCATATAACAATTTAAAAGCTGATAATGACTTTGAATTCTTTAAAACATTTGGTAGTGAGTTCCATATACCTTTCCTCCTGCATATCTTAAGCAGCTTTTAAAACACTCTACATTCGGTTTAGGTGGTACCACATTCAAAGAATCAGCTGCTCTTGTATTAAACCCATGCCTGTCAAAAATCATCTCAATATTATTGCACATGTGGGTGGGGGCAAGTCCATGGATGCATTTATACATGAGCGTTGACAAAAAAAAATAATTCCTTCTATTTTCAAATGCTTGTAAATTCAAAACCTTGATAATGTCATTCCCATTTGCAGTTTCGCAATCAAAATTTGATGTGATAATTCGTGCTGCCCTCTTTTGTAATCGATAAAGAATATTTCTATTTCTAACAGAGCAATTTCCCCAAACGGAGCATGAATAATCAATACACGGTTGAATAACGGCAGTATACAAAAGTTTAAGTGAATCTTTATCCAAAAATTGGTTCATTTTGCGTAACATAAATAATTTCATAGATTTGGCTAAATTTTGTACGTGTGCATCCCACTGAAGATGGTCGTCTATCATAACACCCAAATACCTAAAATCATGAACCTGTTCAATCCTTTTTCCATCAAGAAAAATGTTCAAACTTTTGGAGCACCGTGGACTTAATAACATTACCTTAGTCTTATCTAAGCTACTTAATCTGTTTCTCTTGTACCATCTATACATTGAGTTCAGATCATTTTGCAACATTGATGTAACTCTATCAGTATCTTTATGCGAACAATAAATTACTACATCATCTGCGAATACATTACAGGAACATATATATATACAGATTCTGAAATATCATTAATAAATATGAGGAAAAGTATAGGCCCAAGTACACTCCCTTGTGGTACCCCTGTCGTGATACTTTTGGATGTTGAGAGATGGCCATGGCAAAAAACATTTTGACTCCTATACCAGTTGAATAATCAGAAAACCATTTCAATTGTTTGCCCTTGATGCCATAACATTCCAGCTTATGCAATAATAACGTATGATCAATTGAATCAAAACACTTAGAAATATCAAGAAAACATGCAGCAACTACTTCACGATCGTTAAAAGACTCCAACCAATCATCAACAGCTCGATGGAGACAAGTGTTAGTTGAGTGATGGGGCAAGAATGCGGCTTGATCTATGTTAATCAAATCATTTTGCTGAAGATATGCCAATAACTGATCTTTAATCTGCTTTTCAAAAATTTTTGATACATGACAAGCGACAGAAATTGGTCTATAATTTGAAGGGTCATTTTTACTTCCTTTGCCCTTGTATATAGGCGTCGTTTTAGCCCTTTTCCAATCAGTGGGAACAATTCCATCAGTCAAACTCTTATTATATATAATATAAAGTGTTTCAAAATTCAGAATGTCAAGGTTGCTATCTTTACCAAGATTTATGAGAGAATTACGAATGCTATCAACAGAGACACAATCAAAAATAAACTCATAAATACATTCAGAATGATTCCATTGAAAAGTACTTTTACCACCATCTACTATTTGTTTACCGACATTAACAAAATATTCATTCAATTTATCAGTAGGCATATTCCACACCACGCATGCTTGCGTATTGAATTAAAATCTGGGTCGGATAATTCCTCGTTGGCTGCTTCCCTTCAGCTTTATGTATTCCAAAGTTATGTTTTTTTCTCTGTGTCTGTCATGATTGCTCATCATTGTCTTTCTCTGTTGTTTTTATGCTGAATAAATAAATTCAATTCAATTCAATTCAAATAAATACGAGCAATACCAAACAACCAGAATGGCATAAATCTATAGCTCCATCAAAATCGAGATAAGAAATTTACGGAATGCGCAAAAATTTACAGCAGCAAAGTCACTTGAGTGACATAGGTCCTACGTGGCATTGCACTTTTAGAGATTAACAGAGTGCAATCCTGATAAAGATTAGTGTTCGGAAACACACAACGCTTTTAGTTCCTGTGTTTGTTTTTGTTGTTTTTCAACAATCTCTGATAAACCATGATGACCCAGGGGTAGTGTTTGGAGCCACACAATATAAGATTACTCTCTAAAATATCCTGATGAGGACATTAAAGGACAAGTTCACCTTCATAGACATGTGGATTGAATGAATGCAGCAATATTAATAGAACACATCAGCAAGATTTTGAGGAAATTCGGACAATCCGTTTAAAAGTTATGAATTTTTGAACTTTCTGCTCAGTCACTGCTGGATGAGAAGACTACTGCAGCTTGTGATGTCACATGAGTACAGCAATATAAAGAAAGTATTAGGAAAATTCAAGATATTTTCACTTTCTCGCATAATAAAAGAGCACTTGACTTCCCTCTTTCCGAAGGCAAGGGGGAATAATATTACCCTTAACATAATATGTCAGTGACGAGTCAAGGAAATGTGCACTTTTTTTTTTCAAAAAGTAAAATTTTGTGAAATTCTCTTTATATTTTCCTTATATCGTTGTACGCATGTGACATCATACACTCTAGTCTTCTCATCCAGCAGTGACTGTGCATATACTTTAAAAATTCATAACTTTTGAACGGATTGTCGGATTTTCCCCAAACTTTCACTGATGTATTCTACAAAATATTAATACTGGTGCATTCACTCAATCCACATGTATATGAAGGTGGACTTGTCCTTTAAAGTGTAATACAACGTACTCTAGTCCTCGGGACAGGCTGTTTTTATTCGTCATATAGAAATTTCGTTATAACCAAAACGTGTATAGTGTATAAGATGTATAAATGATAATTTTGGAACCTTCATTTTGATTTCGTTGTAACAAGAATTTCGTTTCATGTACTATATAGTATAACCTTTTTTGTTATAACTTGAGTGCACTGTATATTACTCCAGGTCAATGTTGACAAAGTTGACACAGTAGTAAAGCAAACACACATACACAACAGAAGGATAGATAGGTAGAAGTTAAAATTCGAAGATTCTTGATAATCATGATGATTTGGACTCGCAAGTGATAAGGGTATGTTTTCAAAAAAAATAAAGATAGGCCTATTCATCAAACCAAAAATCAAAGAGGTGAAAATAACAATCGTCACTTCGTTTGTACATGCGCCCTCTTCGGTTGGTTCACAGAGATCATGCTTTCGCTCGATGATGTAGTGTTAATATCCTTCTTCACTTACTCAAAGATGTTATTTTTCATCTTTCTAAATTATTTAGATTGAGATGAGTAACCAATCCAAAATGAGATTGAAAATCTCAGTCTAATAGATTTAGAAGTCAAATATTTTCTCAATCTAATAGATTAGAAGTCAATCGTTTTCTCAATCTAATTTTGGATTGGTCCCTCACCACAATCTTATACGTAGATTGATTCCAATCTGAGGAATCTAGTGTTAAAATAATTATGCGGTGGATGTATTCTTTTAGATTTCATGAAAATATGCTTTAGTAAAATTATGTGTTCTGTTAAATGGGAAGAGAATTGTGAGATCATGCATGGCATCATTGCCGTCTCCAAATGTTACTGTGACTAATATTACTGGGCAACCTATTCTAAGAAATGTTTTCATAACGACCTTAATTTTTGTCCGATTTTGATAGTGAAACGTCTCCTACACTGTTTACTACAGGCAACTTGAATGTGGAATGGAATTACGCTGGCTGTTGATTGGAATCAAATCCAACCATTGCTATACTATTCCGTTAAAAATGGTGATACTTGTTCTGCTAAATGCGAGATGGGGCATATTCTACGTGCAAAGTATCCTTCATGGACACTTTCTGTTCAGCCTGACATCGTATACAATGAGCACATGCATTCTTCATCTTCGTCAACAATGCTGGCCGGACGACAATTCCTGCTGAAGACGTGTTTTCCGAGGTCACTGAGATCGTGATTTCATCAGTGTCATTCGAACTATAAGCCTCTTCGTCTCCTTCTATCTTGTGTGCTTTTCACTCCTCCCTTCTTCTTTTTTTTAATGCTCCTCTTTTCCGTCTTCTCTCCTCTCCTCTGTTCATTTCTTGAGTTCATCACCACTAAGCCTCTTTTTTTTTCTTGCCCTTACATCCTTCTTCCGCGTTATAGGCTACATGGACAGATGATTTTATGTTTAATGTAAATAATCAATCATTTTTCTTTTCTATGATTTAATTGCATTGAATCAAAATTATTTTACTTTCACTTTTCACACACGCACAAACACGCACGTACACACACACACACACACACACACACACACACACACACAAAACAACAACAACAACAACAACACAATACACTCGATACTAAGGACCTAAGAATACTAATGTCACCAATAATATTCATTTTTGGTCAGTTTTTCTGTTTGCGTTTGTTACAAAAAAGTTACAAGTACAGAAATAAATTGCAACTTCGCAGGTGCATAGATAATACCTCGGAGGACCAATTTGTTTTAATCAGTTCTGATGTGTTTTTTATGTTTTTTCTGCACGTATAATTATTATGCTCAATTTGATGACGAAATAATGTACGATGCATTTAGGAAATGTATCTGTTGTGGCATGCAAAGACGAGAAATGAGTCCTATACTTATAATCACATTGCAATGTAAAATCAGTCTTATGAGCAACACAACAGAATCCACACGTAAGTAACCTAAAGGCAGTCAGTGGGACTTCATTATTCTTTTTGTTATTCACACGCTTCTAGGGTATTACCCCTGACCCTAACCCTAATCCTAATCCTGAACCTAATCCCAACCCTAAGCAAACTCTAAACCTAAACCTAACCCTACCCCTATACCTTATTACTAACCAGTATTTAGCCAGGGGGTAATGTCCTCGGGGGGTAATTGCCCTGATACGATTCCCACTGATGAGAATACGGAATTAATAAAAACTGAATCTGTGTCAATCCACTGAACAAATTTCTTAGTTTTGAAATGGTATTTAGATGGAGTACAAGCCCATACTGACCAACAACATTGCAGTGAAAGTGGAAGCAGATAGGCATACAAAGCAGTGAGATGGGAAGAGATGTATATTGATATTGCCTCGGAAACAAGGAAACCTTTATTATATACCAGAGCATTAAAAAAAAAGACACCAGACAATTAAGTATATGTTATAAGCAGTGGAAGATTTACGATAATTATGATCGCGAAGGACATATCGGATGCAGGACTTTTACATGTTTAATTAGGTGAATCTCTTACTAAGGATGACGTCATTATACGACGTAGTATACGGTACCATGTACGACGTGAACCATGACTTTATGGAGGGTTGCGTATTGTGTTTGTGTTCGTATGTGCGTGGCAAATGGGTGTATCTGGACGGTGTAAAAAAATAATACCGGATGTGTGTTGAGAATGTATGGGGAGGGGAGGCTTTCGTTTTCTTCGTGCTTATAATAGTGCATTTCACTCAATGTTTCGCCTTGATGTGTTGAATATTTCAACAGTTTCTTGAATCACTCAGTTGATTTCTGTGTAATGACGGGTAAGAAAATCAATCTGATTAATATATATATATATTTTTTTTTTTTGTGTGTGTATGATATAGGCCTCGTTAAAATTGAAAAAAATTGTGTGAATGTATTATGTGAGTTAGATGAAATACAGCAAAGAGAGAGAGAGGGAGAGAGAGAGAGAGAGGGAGACAGAAATACTGAAAATGTATTATTGTATTATTGTGCGTAGGGAGTGTTTTTGTCTTTTTTGCTTTGTTTTTGTTTGTCTTTTAAATTGAGAACTAAGGGGGTGGGAGGAAGGACATGTCTGTCGGGTAATGGGCTGGATTAACAAGGAGGGGAGAAGATGTGAATATGGAGAGGTTTTGATGTTTTGGGGTAGTGTAAAGGTAATTTTGTTAGGAAGGGTCCAATTATAGGGAGAATTGTTTTTGGAGGTGGGGTTTATCTATATTTATACTTCCATTTTTTTGGGGGGGGGGGTGGTAATTTTTGTACTATTGTCATTTCATTAGGCCCTATATTTTAATGCATGTCTCAAATGCTACCTTGGTTAAAGGAATTATTCTGTTACGCTCTACAGTTAATGCATACCAACGTGAATTGATGTTTCTGGTATCAAATGGAAGTGATTAGATATCATTTTGAAGAAAAAAGAAACACATAATATTATGTGATGTGTGTGCGAGTGTGAAATAATTCAAAGAAAGAGATCTTTACGCCCTATCAAAATGGTGAGTCATGTAGTATTTCTCTGAACAGCACCATATTATTTTTTTTCTTTTCTTCGAAGGAAATATTTCAGTTTATTTTACAGTGATTGAGCATCTTTGGATGTCACTATGACACAGGAGTCAAAGTAACCAGATATAGCGTAGTGGAGTGTATTCAGGCTAACAGCGTTCTCCTCTGACACCAAAGTGTCAGAGGGCGAACACAGTGACAAACACAGTGACATCATAAAGATGCTTACACGCTTATGTCACATTTTGTGCAGCACGTAAATGGCTGATGGCTGATGATGTTTGCTGGTTTCATTATATATACGCAGTTATTGTTATGCTTGTGGGTTCAGGGGTATATAGTATTAGGGTCCATCCCATCATGAAGTCGATCACCAAGCAAGTGAAGTTGGAGATCTACTATTGACGCAAAGAGAGTTGAATCAATGCACTGTAATTGGTAGAAGTAATGTCATATTTAATAATTTATGCGGATGCATGCCCATCATTGAAGAACTGCTCAGACCCTTTCAGACGAAATCATGAAACCCTTTCCAGTCTTCATTACGTTAACCCTCTTGGCGTGTCATTCTGCCCTTCTGATGTAGTGGTGAGAAAAATCCCTAACGAAATACTATGTACCTATGATACAATGTAATCAGTTGAGAGAGATTATGTAGGATAATCATGACTGTGAATGTCCCATATATAACTCCTCCCTCAACAGAACGTAGGAAAAACTGAGCACGCATGGACGCAGTTCGGCCATTGTCGAATCGCCATTATTTCCACCATATAGCTCCACACAACATTTTTGTCACAATGGTTTCGGCATTTAAGCTGTTGGATGATTCTTCATATCATTAAGCATAATGTAAATGTCGCTTGAAATAAAACAGCAAGCACGACGACAACAACAACACAAAATGGTGCTGATGATTCATGCAGTTTTGCTCAAAGGAATCGCTTTAAATTCATGGGAAAGTATGTTTCTTTCTGTAACCGGTGCCCATTTTTCTTGTAGTGGTCAATGTAAGCTATATTGTCTATCGTTGTAGAGCCAATAACTGATAGGATATATTCAATACTGTTATAACTAGCTCCCTAAAAAAGAAAAAGAAAAAGAGAAGAATAACCATTGAAGATGAGTCCTGGAGATGAATATGCAGTATTAAGCCTATTACTGATCTAGGCGAGCTATATAGTAAGATCATTGATACAAAATTAATGTTGGCTTTCCTGTAATTATTGTTGATCTCTTACCTTTTTGTTTTTGTTTGACTTTCAACAATTACCCGTTTATTTTTTTTTCATAATTACACTTAACTAATTGTCAATGAAAAAAAAAATGATTATGCATTGTGATAGGCCAATCACAGGAGATCATCAGTGCTTTCATTGTCGGTGAATTAATATAATAAGAAAAAGAGGTGTCTATGCTTGGTGGGCGCGACAAAAAGGTGAAGTTATATTTCAGGAAAACGGAAGATGTCACGAAATCCATTCCAGAGTGCAACAACGAGAATCCGTAAGCGTTCCAACGGTCCATTTTTGTTGTTGTTATTTATCGGCTCATTTGCTTTGTTGATCTCTTTCATACTAGTACAATATTGCAACATACCCTGCACATTTCACATCGGGAATATAGTCTAATCATGTAGTATAGCATTAAAAGTAAGTGGATCATGATAATAATATGATCAATGTCGTTATATTCATCATCATTATCGTCTTTATCATCAACATATCAATATACAACCGTGTATCGTTATTTGCCGTTATGGGGGGGGGGGGGACATTGACCCTCAATGACCCAACAAACCATGAGCATGCAGACCGAAAGATTAATCTAGGAGGAGAACCGTAAAAGTAAAAAAAGAAGGATTTCACTTCTCCGAAATTCTCAATCCATCTAACACTAAACACAAACAAACGAGCTCCGCGCCCCCGATGTCAAATATTATCAATTTACTTTTACTTTTACTAAAGAGTGAGAAATTGTACGTGCTACTCCCCATATCCACACCCAGCTATGACACCGGCAAAAAATCAAGTTGGGAAAACGGGAAAAAAATTCTCTCTCCCTCTTCCGCCTGCCCCTCCTCCTGGGCCCCGTTTCATAAAAAGTTGATATGATAACAACTCTTGCTGGAATGTCAATTGTCATGGTAACGACATGAATGCAGCTTCCTGATTGGCTGTTGCTATAGGAAGTTGTCATTCCAGCAAGAGTTGACATCCTAACATCTTTTATGAAACGGGGCCCTGCTCCTCCTCCCCCCCCCCCCCCCCCCCCGCACACTTCATGGAGCGGAGGGAGGAGAAAAGAGACTGCGTACAGTTGTACGTACGTTAGCGTTGACGTACAGGCACAGCACAGCGAGTATAGTAGCGCACTCTTGTCGTGAGACGTAGACGTCTAGGTACTACATGTAGGTAGGAGGGTCATTCTACAACCGCAGCGTAACAGGAGTGCGAGTGTCTGTTCGGCTTCGTTCTATCATATCATAGCGATAGAGGTCTAACGTTACAGTAAACGTCGATTCCTTTCCTAAATTATATCACCCACATTTTTTTTCTTTGTGAAGAAAAAATCTAACGCCTGCAGAGGGAACTCACGCACGGTTCTAGGCTTAGATGACGAGCATACTATCCTATTCACCTGTCAGCCTGTTCACCTTGTTCACGCTTCAGTTTCGAGTCGGCATCATCAAGGTACATCTTTGCATCGAGATGTCGTTAGATACGCAGCGCAAGCCTCGATAGTGGTGATGGACAGTCCCTTTCATCGTCGAATTTAATTCCTGTGCTCTTGTGCCATTTGCAGAAGACATGTGGACAAGTTTAAGAACAAATTGGACTCCCCTATGGAATGGACAAACTTTCTCCTGTCACATAACGTTAGCTGTTCGTGATCGTGCCATTTTTCTACAGTCTGTTGCATGTTGTGAGATGGAGGGGTCCTCGTCGCAGTGAATTGTGTACACGAGCACGATTACCCCGGTATCACAAATTTTGGGCGCAGCAGGATGCTAGCGCCATTATCAAAGATCTTTCATTTATTATAGCTTGCTACGAATCTGACAAAATGCCCATAACTCAAATAGCTGTTGTTCCAGTAGTAGAAGGAACGAGCAGGGATCGTGATGGAGATTCAGCTGCAGCAGCAGCAGCAGCAGCAGCAGCAGCAAGTCGGAGGGAGTCCCGAGAATCACGGGAGGTGAGTTACAGGTGTTGCCGTATGACAGCCAGCCTGCGCTCTCTAGAGCGCAGTGGCAACGATGCGAAGCGGCCGAGTACTACTACCAGTACTCCTCGCCGTCTGTCGCTTTAGTTATCCTTCATTGGGTTGCACTGATTTCTTTGCATCATTGCGTTGTCACTGAGCTGAGATTATACCCTGAAACCTTGTTATTGGTACGAATGTCTCATGAACCTTGATGATCTGGATCTGAATGGATTGAATGGTATGACAAGCTCTACTAAAGATAGACATCACTCTTACTCAGACATGCATTGATGTGTCTAGACTGCTAATTGCTGACCCCGTTAGGTCCCTGGTCCCCAATATGGGTCCCTTGTCTGATCCTGACCATGTCTGGAGTTCCAGCACATCAGGTTGTTTGACTAAAATTATGAAAAAGATTTCATATCCAGAACCTCATCAATACTAATTTCTCTGCAAAGAAAATGAGCAAAAAAGTATCGTACTAGCTGGAGTCCTTGGGCCCATTTTGTAAAGAGACCTGTACATCAATTGCTGAAAGTTATGCAGACACCATGGTACTGACAGACAACTAAAGTAAGGGAGGATGGAGGGAGTTTTTGGACAGTTAAGCGCTTTTCTCGATTTTGGTAAAAAATAACAAGGACTTGACTCTATGTAACTTCTCTGATGGCCCATTCGGGCCACTATCATTAATGGTGACCCGAACTAAGAGGAACTAAGAGAAATTAAGAGGTTTGGAATCTTCATTTCCCACTTGGGCCTCCAAAAGATAACCCTCTTGAAAATTTTGTGGCCTGACAATATTTTTTTGGGGCCCCAAGCCACCGGGCCACCAGTAATGTTGAGCCTGATATGATAACATAACCAAAGTGATTACCGTAACACAAATTATGAGAGTGTATAATACCGTAACATATCTATGTGAAACTGATACCAGGACCAAAATATTGCCATGGCAACCGTGCAACAAACCCTGGAGGGCTTTTTTGACTGCTATGTACTGTAAAAGTGGATATTTTCGCGCGACTAATTTTTCGCGCTAGGCCGGGTCAGAAGAGTTTCGCGTGTTTTTAATTCCGCGGAATCAAGACATCACGCACAGGAACGTATGGCAAGCAAAAATATTCGCGTGTTTTTATTTTCGCGCTAGTTTCTGGTTGCGCGAAATGCGCGAAAATTTCAACACCGCGAAAATTTCCACTTTTACAGTATATAGTATGTGATAAATTGCTTCACATTGTAACCCTAATATGCTTGTGCTTTTCTTTCAATTTGTTATAAAAGGTTGTTATTAACCCATTGAGGACGGACTGATTTTGCTAGAACATGCATTTCCCATAGACATCTGCCCCAGTATACTGGGGACTCATCCTCAATGGGTTAAAATCAGTATTCTTCTCTTCCTAACCATCAAAATTTTCAGATTTGTTTATATTTAAAATCTTTTCTTAGATGTTGTTTTTTCAGTCTTCCTTCTTTCTTTCTAACATGTCCTGATACAGTGATAGTCAGTTTCTTTCTTCTGTGTGTACTAGGTTTACAATAACCTAAACTGAACTTTTTTAGTGTTCTCTATTCCTTGTTAATGACCATAATCCCCTTTCATTTGTTTTTATATTAGACTTTTGTAGGTCTAAATTTAATATGCAATTCTTATCATTATTGATATAATAACTGTTGATGTGGTTAGCAGAAAACTCCCCTCTCACTCTGTAGTGGGGGGGGGGGTGAATTTCAAATCTCTGCCTCGATGCAAGCAAACAATCATTTGCACCATGGTTGTGAGGAAATGAATACATATGTGTATTCTAGAGTTCCAATTTATAATAAAGTTTGCCACTATCATATAAGGAATATATGACAAAGAGGACAGTGTAGATGGGCCTATCACCTTCTTATTTTCATGCATGAGGAGGCACAAATTTGGACTCAACTTCAAAATTCTCAGTTTTTTACTAGTGAAAATGTTAATAAAGGAAACTTGAAAATTTTGCGTCGACACTAAATCTCTGCAACCAGGTCTCCAGTAGCTATAGCCATGGATGATATGTGGATGAATAATATTCAGAATTTGTAAGAAAAGATATGATTCAAAATTTGCTGAGGCAGTCGGAAAACCATCCTAGCTGAAATTACTGTATACGCTATAATTTTCGCGTACATAAATTTTCGCGAATTGCCGCTGTCACACATTTTCGCGAGTGGTTAAATTCGCGATTGGGGGACCAGAGAAAATATGAAGTGGCAAAGAAAGTGTGAATTTTCAACTTACTAGCAAATAAGAATGATACTAGTTATACATTGCATGAAAAAAACTTACCAAACTCTGCGAACTAGTAAGTTAGAATTCAACATTTTTGAAGTGGTTAAGTCCATCGCGCTAGATTTCTGACGAGTGGTACGAGGGGTTGTGATAATGGATTGCCTCTACAGTATTCGTAAGTAGACGTGGACTAGCCCGACCACCCCTAGACACCGCTGTGCTGTGTGAATGCTACTTACAGCGACTGGGCTGTGTATCTCTAGTAATTAGATGTGGACGTGCTATGTACGTAAACAAGCTTAGCCAGTCATGGTCTGTTCGGTAAGCCGTGACATGGTATACTAGTACTGAAATGTTTGTATCATCAAGGCAAGGGATTCATTTTGGAAGGTAATATTTTCACGTGTTGTTAATTTCGCGAATAGCTCCTGACTCGCGAAATTCGCGAAAATAAAACCCACGCGAAATATATAGCGTATACAGTATCCGCTGCCCCCCCCCCCCACTTTTAAAAATGCGGCGCTGGCCCTGCCCTTTAATAATGTATTCTCTGTTCAGATGCACTCAAAACAATTGGAGTAGAGTAGGCCTATATTAAATCAGATAATGGAAACCTGGATTAGGGTCAAACCTAGAAAGAAGAAACAGAATTTGCATTCAAACTGCAATATACATCAGTTACATTAGATGCAAATGAGATAACACAATGACCTCAGTACAAAAAATAAGTCTTCAACCAGTTTGTAGTTGAAATAAATCAATCTTCATACAATGATTTTTAGTGGCAACTACACCCCCTTAAAAAAAAAGAAAATTGTCAATCATCGCAACTCTAGAATACTTTGCTATGCCTTTTTCACTTCATTAAAGGACAAGTTCACCTTCATAGACATAAGGATTGAGTGGATGCAGCAATATTAGTAGAACACATCAGTGAGAGTTTGAGCAAAATCGGACAATCCGTTCGAAAGTTATGAATTTTTGAAGTTTCTGCTCAGTCACGGCTGGATGAAAAGACTACTATAGCTTGTGATGTCACATGAGTACAACGATATAAAGAAAGAATAAAGAAAATTCAACATATTTCCATTTTTCTCGCATAACAATAGAACACTCGACTTCTCTCTTTCAGAAGGCGGGGGAATAATAAAACCCTTAACATACGTCAGTAGCAAGTCGAAGAAATATGCACTTTATTCAAAAAGTAAAGTTTTGTGAAATTCTCTTTTTATTTTCCTTATAGAGTTGTACGCATGTACATGTGACATCATACACTAGTAGTTTTCTCTTCCAGCAGTGACTGCACAGATACCTAAAATATTCGTAACTTTTGAACGGATTGTCCAATTTTCCTCAAATTTTCACTGATGTGTTCTGCTACAATATTGCTGCATTCTCTCAATCCTTATGTATAAGAAGATGGACTTGTCCTTTAAAAACAATGAAATCTAGTATTATTTTGCATGTAACCCAGTGGGAGATTTAAAATTTGTGTCTGTAAGATGTAATTTTAAATAGCGTAGGGCACTTTTGTGACTTTCTATCATAAGATATCATTGCCATATGAAAATTTTGTTCTAGTTTTCATGAATCTCTGTTTTCATTTTGTTTGAACTTGAATGCATGTAACATGTTGACCAGAGCTCATTCATAGTGGTATAGAGAGCTGTAGTCCTCAAAACCAATTCAGTTAGATACATTGTACTATACCCAATGACTTGAACTATTCTTTTCAGCCATTTTCAAAAGTGGGGTATACTTCATGTAGGGACATACTATGTTACAAGGAATTCAAAGTTTATTTGATGAAAATCGTGTTTGGAATGACTGAAACATCCAAAAACAAAGTAAAACAAAGCGATCGTAATAAAATGTAGGTCCCACACTTTATTGAATCGCTCTCTTTATGATATCTCGGCCATTTCAAAACCAATTTTCATCAAATAAACGTTGGATTCCTTATGGAATTACATGCTCTTTCATATTTCATAAGAAGTTTCTCATTATCTCACCAAAATATGTTAGAAACCTGAAATTAGGTCTCAACCAAAACTATACGATCCCTTTTTTGTAATAGTGATTGAATTAATGGACTGACGATAAACATGGTTATTGTGTTAATGGCAGAGTGCCCTTGATATTGATGGTCTACTCAGTGTTTGGTATCTGAACAAATTGTTCCTCCACTTGCTATGAGTAATGATACCAAACATTCGTCCAAAATTTGTGTGTAATTACATACTGTTACAATGTATGTATGAAGTGTCTGTATGGTTGAAACATGCTTATTGTTCATGCTGTTTGTGTGGTTAAAATCCATACACATCAGGAAAGAATGGTATTTGATATTCATGAGAGCATAACAAGGAGTTCATTTGATATCAGACCAGAAGCATGTTGTTGAACAGTTTTGTGCTTCTTTACGCATGTCTGTGCATTATGCAATGGTCTCAAATCCTTTCATAACTTCAAAGTTCCTCTTTTCTCAAAACTGCCAGTATTAATATTCTTCCCTTGTGTGTGCTTGCCCTGTCTTGGTTTGAACTCAATCACACTCCGGATTCATGTTGTTGGGTCGATTTCTGCGGAACTCTGCAATTTCACAGGGCTGTTGTTGTTGGTAGTTTTAGAGAAAGAGGCTCGACAGCCATTCTCCTGTTCACTTGATTGATAGGAACATACTGGTGGTGTGTTAACAATAAACAGGATGAGAGTGCTGTCTTTACCCCCTTCAGCAGAAGCGCAGGCCATAATTTTTGTTTGTTCGTGTGTTTGTTTTTCTGAGAACTGCCCTCAGAGGGCTGTGCTGCAGCAGTGGTCATAAGGGAGTGTGATGGCTTACCAAGGAACCTTTTTTTAGAACTCTTTCTTTGTAAGATGTCTATGGTCTTGTATGTTTGCTTGGCAGTGGAATAATTATAGTCCCTCATCGTTTCAATTTCACACAAGTTTGATGAATTGAAGTCATATTGTGGTTGTATTGACCCTTTGCCCTGAAGGAGTTTTGCAAATCATATAATACGAAGTTAACCCGTTGAGGACAGGCTGATTTTGCTACAACAAGCATTTCCAATCTAGACCCTTCCCCGAGTGTACTTGGGGACTCGTCCTCAATGGGTTGACAAGTCTAATCACTTGGGATCATTATTCAAAAAGGTTTGTCAACATTTTCATAATTTGATAGAGAGTAATTACCGGTTTCTCAAGTCATTTTAATAACAGCTGTTAGTGTGTAAAAGTATATTTTAAAAATGATTGAGGTAGGCCTACATACAGAAAATTGAAAGTTTTTTTTTTTCTTACATGAATATCGTATGTAATATTCAAGAACATGTACATGCATAGGGATTCAAGTACACTGTAATACTTCATGAAACCGATGAGAGGACCCAGGTATGGAACTTCTCTAGCGATAAAGTAGCTAAATCATTGACCTTTTTTCCTTTTCTGTGGTATTTTATGAGCAAAGTAATGGGACATCTGTTCAAAATGATATCGTATTGATCAACCATTTGCCAATTTCATTGTTATAAACATTGTTGTTTTGTGTAAAGTTCAAGTTTTACAACCTGTTCTTGTTTGTGATACTAGTGTATATAAAATATGTGCTGTTCTGTTTGTATGGCTGTCAAGATTGAGTGAGAGTTTTTAGACAGACACTTTGAGGAATGAAAGGGAGGGGGTGTGGAATTCGGGTGGGGGGGGGGGAGGGAGTGTACCCCCTTTTCACGGTCTATGGAGCTTTGACGATTTTACATTTCATGTGATGCAATCTGGTGCATACTCCAGTCACAATTTTAACACATACATAGAAAGGGTGCGCCCACAGGAAAAATCTTGAAACTTTAGGTGTGGGCATTTCAGATGTTTGGAATAATCATATCAGAGATTTTGGAGACTTGAAAATTGAGTGAGTCTCATGCTGATTGCGTGGTAGTTGGCAGCGCTGTGTTCAGATGGCTGTTTCCTTTTCAAAGTCATCCTGAACATGAAGACAAGCCACCTTTACGAGGCAAAGTTTATGCTATGTGATTGACCATAAAATGGGCCTATATCACAGCTAATGTGGGTGAAAACCAGCAAGCACTAGAAAAGATATGACTAGTATACTGTTCATCATTTTCACTAAGTTCTTTTTTCATGTTTATTTTTGAAATAGCTGCCTTGGTCATCATATTATGACTGAAACATCACATTCATTGGTTATTGAAATTCATCAATATCATCTGCGGAGGAAGAGACATTTTCTTCATGACTGCACTCAGCAATATTTGTGTCTTGCTCATCTCTGTAGATGGTAGGATCAACACAGTGGTCTTGAGTATAGCAAGAATAAACAGAAAAGGAAAAAAAAAAATGATGCCTCTCTACACCAAAGGATGGCAGAGGTACAGTGTAGGAATCATACAATGGTTATGAAATGTAGAGGAAAGGATATAAATAGCTAGATAGCAGGTACATTCTATGGTGAAGGATCAAAGATTGAGGTCATAAGTTCACTAAAGTTTGGCAGTTTTTTTTTTCCCTCCCTGCACCATGCAACATCAGCCAGTAAAGTTGGCTAGGAATGTAATTTGATAAGAAGGATAGAAATGATATGTGGGACAGATTTGTGCATGAAAAAAAGAGGGTAATTGTAGGTTAACCCTCAAGATCAAGAGTCAAAGTATTGGAGTTGATTTGAATAAAGGGCCACACTTCAGGTGGAAAAGTATGATAGTTCAAGAAAACTTTGACATCCTGTCAACCTTGTGCTGTAGCCTAAGTACTGTATCATTGTTGTGGTTGTTTTGTTTTTTACCCCCAATTGTTAATGACACGGTTGTCCTGGTTACGAGACCAATTAGATTGTATTAGTCGACACCTTTTTGATGCCAAGGTGGGTATACTACACACATGTTTATCAGATGGCCATAACTTCCCCATCAATGGTCGAATCAACGTGCATCCTTCATCCAATAATGCTCAAGTTTTGTCTCATTTGCTTTTTAAAAAATTAGCGAAATTTATGTGACATAAATTTGCCATTAAGCTGCAACTTAGTGCAAGAGCATCAGCTCTTTCTAATCGTATGGTATTTACTGAATCATCAAAGAAGAAGTAGATACATGTACATGTATATAACTAGTGCATTTATCGACTCTTTCAATGGACTTGAAGTTTTGCAAATTTGATGTTTTATAGACACCAGCGCAAAAAGTCAGTGAAAATACAGAAGCTCTCATGACTGGGCTATTATGAGGTAGACTGTAGACATGTAATCCTCAGGGTAATTAAGGAAAGTTATGTTATAAATGCCAGGAATTATTGTATTTATAAATGTATTTTTCCCCTTATAAGTGGCAGGAATTATTGTATTTGTGGTTTCCAGTTAGGCATTAAGGGGGTACAGGATTAAAGAGTAATTCATATATTTTTAAGAGGGAACCCTACCCATGTTGTGGATCATAATGGCAATTTGAGCGGTTGAATATCTCTGTATGTCTGCACCAGGCTTGTTTAATTAAGTGCAACTTACATAATTTGAGTTTAGTTGGTAGCCAAGGAGAAGATTAAAAATGAGAACTGTGCAGTTTGAGCCTGGAATGTCTCTTTAACTCGAATGTTTAGCATACGTGGACAATTTTGTGTTCATGGCAAAATATGCTCTGAAAAGCTACTTATTTTGATGTTTTGTCATAATGGCTCAGCTGACTTTATATTTCTAATCAAATGATTTGAAATCATGTAAATAATTTGCTTTTGATCAAATAGGGAAAGCTGTGTGATAGATATTGTAGTATTGGCAAGTGGAAATTTAAGCTATGCCTGCATTGTAGTACTGTGTGGCAGTGTACAAGTTGTACATGACATAAAACTAAAGATGATATATGTTACATGCTCTTGGCAGAGGTACTGAAACTGAGCTCTTAATTCAGTCATAAGCTGACTGGATTTTTTAAAGCTAATTCCCTCTCTGAAGGGAATGGGTTTGATATTTCTTTGTGAGTGTATGTATGTGTGTTTGTGTGTGTGTGTGTGTGTGTGTGTGTGTGTGATGTAGAACACTAGTTAGACAATTTCAAGTACAAATGAAAACGCACTCTTGACATTTTATTTGATAGTCACTGTGCAGTTTAACTTCAAATTGACATTGATAGATAAAGTGTTTATTCATTAGGAATACTACATACAACCTCTTAAAGTCTTAATGATGATGAACAAAATCTACTTTGATAATACAGTAGTGCTGTCAAAGTGAAAATTTTTGCACCAGTAATTTGTCGTGCTCAGTCAGGTGAGATGAATTTTGCATGTTTTTAATTCTACAGAATCAGAAATATGAAATAGTATTAAATACAACAAGCAAACAATTTTGTGTTTTAATATTCTCCCTTGTTTCATGTTGGTGAAATGTGCACAAATTTTGACACTGAAAGTTTTCACTTTTACAATACATCACTAGTGTAAATACTGCAGGTTACATGGAAAATACCTTTTTCTCTAATTGTATTGCTACATCTATGTCTTGCAAGAAAGGTAAAGATACTGTTTTTCCACCAAATATACACCTTTTCAGCCCTCAGAATATACTGCAATGCCAACGCGTCAAAGGTTGGCATCTCCGAGTATGTCTAAGTGATACAAAGAGGGAACCAAAACTGTAAGGAAAACTGTAAGACTAGCCAATGTGCAATAATTGCAAACTGGAATACTCTTGAATGAACAAACTCTTTATGTATTAGTCTACACTGTACCTGTTGCATAAATGTGTGTGGTACTTATACAACTCAGTGAATATTGCACTACTGCAAAACTGTGTTGAAACTGATATCTCACATAAATGGAGACGCCTGTGTTTACACACAGTGCTTTGGTTGTTAAGCAGTGTCTGGTGTAAGATAATAGACACACTCAACCAAAAGTAACTCTATGCCAGTAGTCATGTAACTACATGTATGAAGCTTTTACAAAAGCATGGTATTTTCTCTCTGTTTGCTCTGTTCTTTCAATCAAAATCCACTGAGTATGAAGCGTCATCATAGGCCTACTTTATGGATGTGTGTGTTGCTGTATGCTTGTTTATAAACCTTTGTGTTGAATCTTACGTTCACAAACATATAAAAAGAAAAATGATTACAAGGAATATCTACTGTGTGCTGTTTTTGGTGTTTGTATCTTTGCAAATTGTGTGAGGCTAGAGTTTCGTCTAATGATAAAATGAATAGCTCAACAAAATACTGCCTTCTGTAACAGTAGGCCTATGCATTGTACAGTATATATCAGCTGAAAGATGGGGGTGTATGTTCACTTTTTCTCTTGAATAGGGAGAATACCACTTTCTCATTCCCTCACCATAGTGCTCCATTGCAAATTCAGCCACTGGCGAAATTGTCTTTCAAGTCCTGTTTTGCAAAGACATTATGCTTGCTAAATGTACGGAGTATAGATGGCACCTAGGCATAGTGGACAAGACTCCCAACTCCCAAATCAAAGGACCCGAGTTCAATTCCCGCCCAGTGCTTACATCCTTGGACAAGATGTTTTACCCACCATGTCCCTCTCGACCCAGGTGTATAAATGGGTAACTGGCAACGCTGGGGTAATAATAATGGCAGGGCCCTCTGGTAGAGTAATAGGAACACTGAAGAGGCTACCTTTCAGAATTATTTGAAGAGCTTAACCCGTTGAGGCCGGTTGGATTTTGCTACAACACGCATTTCCCATAAACACCTGCTGAGTATACTCGGGAGTCATCCTCAGCTGACCTTAAGAAGACCGTATTATTATAGTGTACAGTATACTTGTAACATGCAACATGATGTGACTGCCTGCAGAGAGTGACAATGGTTCCCTTTAGACGAAAAACTTGGTGGGGGGGGGGGGGGATCACACTACTTGTATGAAGCATGGATAGATGGAATCCGCCTCGCTTCCAAACAATGCACAATTGTGTGCACTCTGTAACCTCATGACCCATGCATTCGCAGTACCCATCAACTGACAGTGATACCAGGGCCCCGTTTTAGCAAAATCGATTGTAAATTTTGTTACCACACAGGGTGCCATAGACTTAATATAGAAATCAACTATGCTGATCACTTATAACTCTTTGTAAAACAAGGCCCAGGTAGTGCAGTTACCTTTGTAGGTATGGGATCATGAAACTAGTCCTTTTGGTGCTGTATCTCTGTGACTGTCAGATTTGTTGTTGTTGTTGTTGTTGTTGTTATTGTTTTTGTGCCATATTTTGCTCGATCAGGTGAAAAAGTTGGATGTTCAACTCAGGAGAGCCAACAGTATTAAAACATAGTCCATGAATGCAGTAGAATAAGCTTTCCTGATATCAACTGGATATTTAGAGTGGATGCTCCTCTAATGTCACTGTCAATTGAACTTGTTTGTATGTAATAATATGTGAATACTAAGTTCTCAGTTACTGTAAAAGTTGAAAATTTTAAGGTGTTGAAATTTTCACACATGAAAATAAAAGCATGCATGTGACTGGTTTTTGCTTTGCTACTGTAAAAGTGGAAATTTTCGCGGTGTTGAAATTTTTGCGCATTTCGCGCAACCAGAAACTAGCGCGAAAATAAAAACACGCGAATATTTTTGCTTGCCATACGTTCCTGTGCGTGATGTCTTGATTCTGCGGAATTAAAAACACGCAAAACTCTTCTGACCCGGCTTAGCGCGAAAAATTAGTTGCGCGAAAATATCCACTTTTACAGTATATAATCAAATAGTTCATGTCTTGATTCTGTGGAATTAAAAAACATTAAACTCACTTTACCTGTCCGAGCGCAAAAAAATTAATCACACGCAAAAATATCCACTTTTACAGTATGACTTATTATGAAAAGATGATATGGATCCTAATCAAATTGATTCGCTTAGAGCTATCATATGACCACTCTTTAATTTTGCCTGAAACTCCATATTTACTTTTTATTGGACATACATACTATCACACAGTACTAAAGATGGCTTGTCTGTGCTCAGCTCCATTACCCACAAATATGCATGGCAATTCAATTTAGTTCAATTTTACTATTCAAATGAGATCTTATTTCCAATAGCACATTTTTGTTGACACAAGTTCAGTGGAAAAAAGTACAATGTATTACATATTCAATATTCATATGTTTATACACACATGAAACTAGTGTTCAAAATAATTGTGTTATTGGATAAGAGAGGCTCACATAAAAGACAAGCTTGTAGAAATGTGGGCGACTCAGAAAATCGAACTCGCAGTACAGAAAAAAAAAAATATGCAGGAACAAAAGCACAAACACAGGCACAAGACGCTCATGGTAAACAAAGACGTAGGACAAACGACAAGAGACAATGGGAAGGTTAGAGGAGGAAGGAAGGGAAGGAAAAGGATGAAGGAAGGAAGGAAGGAAGGAAGGAATACATTTACAATGTATTTGTGTGTGTGGTTAGCTTGGAACTGGTGCTGGTCTGGGAATCTTGCAAAAATAGCTGCCACAAAATTTAAATCATGGTACCATTTCATAAAACAGATAATGCTAATTAATTCATTGGATTTTGGTAAAGGTATCCATACTCTGCGACTTTTAAACAGTCCAAAGGCACATTTATGGGAAGAAGAGCATGTTTTGGACTGTAAAATCCCTCTATAAATAGTACCTGATAATATTGAGGTAATAATTCTGTAGTGATGTTGATCCGAAATGATTGGCTGAGAGATATTTCAAGATCAGTCTTTTATTTTTCGTAAAGCCCAACTTTACTTTTTACCAGTCGTAAATATAATTATGACAGTCCAGACCACATGAGGGCAAGCTGAGTGGCTTTTTTTTTTTTGTAACTGTTCCAAAGTTAATATTGGATGGATGATTCGTACTAATGATCTGTGTAATATGCTTTATTTGTATTTATACTATTGCTACCTCTTTGCAAGGAGCTGAGAGAAAAAAAAATTCTAGACAATGAATTATGGCCAAAAAGCAACCACTGGATATACAACGTAAGTTGCCCATTTTGGAATCATCTTTAATAAGCGAGTGCTCTTCTCTTGATTCTACCATCACCATTAGAAACATGTGAGTACAGGTGCAAGTTTACATCTTACAGGTGTCATATGAAGGTGAGTACACGTGAAACTGTGGCACGTGGCTATCTAGTGATGTCAATTATGCACTGACCCGCTGGAGGGTAACGCTCCTAATACGTATGACAGTCGCAAAGGAACAGGCTTTCTTACTGTTGTCAAAAACGAATCCCACTTGCGGTAAATACCATTTAGGCGAGATATTGGCCATGAATATATTTCTCCCTGCGTGATATCCCTTAATCCCAGCTCATACACCTTATCGGTCATTTTGCGGTATTTAGGGGATAGCAATGCGGGGGTTGTTTCACTTTGCCTCATTCTATGGTGTCTTTAAGTCTTTTGTACTCCAATCAACCTCTATTATAGGCATCTGTCCAAAGTAGTTTAAATGAAATGTGTTATGTGATGTGCAGGCCATTTATTTTGCAGGGGGCCTATTTGTTTGTAAGCAAGATTTTGAGATTGATTAGCGCGATAGATGTGGCATGAAGGGGGTCATCATATATTTTGAACACTATTTCACACATCAACAATGTAACCTGCTGTTTTTAAAATATCCGTTAGGGGAAGGTAGCAGTGGCCACTTGTATCAAAAGTTTGTTTTGAATGAAAAGATAATATTCTATTTTTCTACATTACTTGTACACAAAATACAGCAGTCTTTACCCTTTATTTTATTCATAATTATTACACACACAATTTTTTTTTTTTTCGGGGGGGGGGGGGAGGGAGTGAGAGGAGATTGTTAGGTTATATACAATCTCTGTATATATGATTTCATGTTGGGGGAATTTGCATTTTTTTTTTTAATCAGGTTGTGAAATTTATATGTTATCAAATTCAGCCTGTCTGTTAGTATAATCAATAAAGTTACCACGTTTGCCGGTATGATGACTCTTTTGCTATCATCACATATTATTATCATCATGTCATATAGTTATCATATATATTTTGCATCTAGAATTGATGGTATTTTGTTGCAGTCAGTATTTTCGGTAAATGTTTCAATTAGAATATGACTTCTACCTCCTTTTCTCCCACTGCTGTAACAAGCCATCCCCCCCCCCCCCCACCACCACAATGAAGGACACATTGAGCGGAGCAGCAAAATAAAAAAAAAAATGCCTGTCAACACATTGTCATGACAATGGTACTAGGAAGGAATGGAGCATATTGTGCTTTGCTGATGATAATAAACCCTTGATAAAGTTAACAATCTGTGCTAACCGGTGACACAACATGGTTGCTCCTGCGACAATTACTCCTGTCTTGTTTTCTAGAAGGACTTAGGGTTAGGGTTGAAATAGGGTTTTAAGTTTAATTTGATGTAAGGATTAGAATTAGGATTAGGGTTAGGGTTATGTTTGTGGGTAGAATTTATGTTTGGCTTAGCGTGCAGATATTTGATGGGAGCCGTTGTCACAGTGAGCAAATTTCATGGAACAGTGCTAACCTTCCTCCTCCCCCACAAAAAAGCAGAAATAATATTACAATTTGTTATTGAGTGTCAAAAAGGCAAGAATGCAACCATGAGCACAAAAGCAGATGACATGAGTCTTCCTTTGAAATGCAAATTGTGTTGGGGCCCTGTGTGGGATTGCATTGTCAACCCATCAAAATGTTGCACCTCGTGTAGAGCAGCTAAAAGGTATCTTGTAAAACAATGAAAGGCTGATTGGTTTCATGAATGTTTCAAAAGCCTCAAATGATTAGCACAACATCTATATTAGATATGGATAGGAAAAGTTTGTTCAACCTCTCAATTACCAGCTGATTTTGTTTCTTTGTTTTGAAGGAATCCAAAGCATTTATACCTTGATGAAGAATAACCCATTTAACATATATGGTCAAGCAAATCATGGCATTTAGATCGACCTGTATGAATTAGGTTCTTTTCATAGAGGGAAAACTAGAATCTGCCATGTACAGGTTTTGACCTGAGAGCTTAGTGCTGTTACCCACCCTACTGACCACTGACATGAGTGGACAACTATGCCATGGTAGCAGCAACTGTGGAGCAATCTTAAAGTTATTGCTTAAAGGGATTGTATGGTTTCTGTTGAGACCCAACTTGAGGTTTCTAAAATTTTTGGTGAAATAATGACAAATCTTTTATGAAATGTGAAAGAGCATGTAATTCCGAGAGGAATTCAACGTTGATTTGATGAAAATTCGTTTTGAAATGGCTGAGATATCCAAAAGAGAGCAATCCTAATTAAAGGTGGGACCCTCCTTTTATAAAGATCACTTTCTTTTACTTCGTTTTTGGATATCTCAGCCATTCTAAAACCGATTTTCATCAAATAAATCTTGAATTGCTCTTGAAATGGCATGCTCTGTACTATTTCATAAGTAGTTTGTGGTATCTCGCTAAAAGTTAAAAGCCCAATCCTCCTCTCCGCCAATATCAAACCATGGTTTTAATCCTTTGCCTTTGAGAGATTGTAATTCTCCTATAGGGACAATATAGGGAACACCTGGTTGCAGTAGGCAGTGGGTTAATCTCTGCAGCATTTCGCTAGCACCTGCTCCGGATGAAGCTTGCCTCAATCTGACGTTATGAAATGAATGTTAATAAGAGGCAGAGGAGAGTTTGGTTGCATACATTCTATGATTTTTTTTTTTTTTTTCCTGACTGCAGAGTGATATTGTTCAGGGGAAAGGAAAGTGAAAAAAAAAAAATCTTGTTCAGATTCTGTTCGTAGGCGCACACAGATCCCATTGCTGAGCAACAAACAATAAACAGCAAATGATATATAATTGTGTAAACTGGTATGAATATTTCAAAGTTTGATGTACCATTGAAAATGATGATTTCAGAAGAAACTATGCATTAATATGATGACATTAGTAAAAAATAGATGATATGTATTGCTGAAGTGATATTGCTAAACATGAAAAGGCAGAATCAAGAATTTATGCAATTTGCTGATTGCAAAGTGAGGTGAACCATTGGAAAAGCAAAATGTAATGTAAATGATGCATATATGAGCAGCTGATCTATGGGCATATACATGTACATGTATACAGATTTCTTCTTTTTTTTCTCTCTCTTTTTATTTTTTTTTTATGCAACCATAAAACAAACAAAACACACAATACAAACAATGTAAAAATGTCCAGCCTATAGCATTAAAAAGGGTTCAGTAAACAAGTCACATTAAACTATCTGCCATAATGGAATACCACAAGAAGATGGATGTCTATGAGATTATATGAAAATAGCGGATCAACCATTACAAAAGCATGGACCACTTCCTCAAATGACATTGTAATTTACCTTTCTTTTGTCCTATAGCATATTCAGTTTTCTGTTTATACTTAAAAACTTAAGACAAAGAAATAAAAAATTTATACATGTACGAAATTCTACGTCATTATTTACACCAAACATCATGTCAAAAGGCAAAAAGGTATTATACCTTTTTGGTCTTTTCCTCTATGAAATCAAGGTAGCAACACACAGTATACAGAAAACCAGATTCACATTAGACTGGCTCGAGAACTCTCCAGGTTAGTAGATGCCAGACTTTGGTTTTCTTCCCACACTTCACCCTAACTCATTGGATGTGTGACAAGAGAAATAAAAAATAGGTTCACAAATTCTTCTATTTTGCTGGTAATACACTGGCATTTTCTTCAGATTTGAGTAATTGAACTTATTCTTCATTCTCTAATAGAACAGTTGAAAGTTTTCTGCTACTACAATGCTATATAGTCAGCTTGCATAGTGAACAATGGAGGTTGATTCCATGCTATCCTTTGTTTTATTATGATGATGAAATGAACATAATCTGAGAAAAACAAAACAAAATGTAGGGATCCTTCACCAAGCCATAGCTTTTTGAAATTTATGTGACTTTATGTAATGTATACACTCTCTTTTTGAAAGACAAAGGAGAAGGGTTTTTATGCCAGCACCCTGAAAGTTGCTTGAGGGTTGTAATTGCCCACCTGTCATACCCAGTATCAACCTACCTTGTTTCTTAGAATATTTATATCTTCATTTCCAAGAAAACACTTAAAATTCAGAATCACAGAGAGCTTTGACCATGTATATCTTTGTTTTTCTGCCTTGTGATTTGCCCTTAATATTTTTCATTTTGAAAAAAAAAATAATGAAATGTGATTTCTGTTGAAGAAGTCAAAACAAAATGCCAAGGAGTCCTCCAAACCAATTACTCCGTAAAAAGGTGATTACAAAATCACATGTAGAAGTCGGCGGATAAAAGCTTTTGTGACTTCTTATTCAAGCTACTTGTAGACAATGTATTCATGCTGTTACGACCAAAATCACTCTGAGAATGATCGCACAAAAGAAACAATCAACTAATGTTCAGGCGGTTTATTAACAGTGATATTGTGGGTACAGACTCGTAATCGGTTTTCACATCAGTACAATAATGATCAATAAAACAATCATAAATCAGTAGTGGATTCACTTACACGTATCTGAAATCAGGTAATCCTTTAATTGAAAAGGTCCAAATGCGATGTTCGGTGCACAAATGAATAATCCTTGACGTGCCGATGAATGATTCCTCCGACGTAACTCCAGAGGCACAGGTTGCGTTAATCCATGTTATTAATCCGGGGTAAAAATCCAGGATATACGTCCACAGCGAAACGTGTAAAATCCAGACGTTATGACGACCACGTCCAGTTGATGTGTTGAATGATGATTCACTTTATAATGTCCAGCGAGGAATCCAGCCCGTCACAGCTTTGCCGTAACAATGTCCGTTGACACTAAAATATGGAGTCTATCTCCAACGTAGGCAATTAATTCTCTGCAGGCAAAATCTCTCCCAGGCCTTATCTCCACAAACACAGTTTGTATAGCAGGTCAGCAGGTAACACAGGACTGACTATAACAAGTCGCTTCAGAGCCAGAAGTGACGTATCTCTCAGAGCAGAGGTGTTGGGTACTCTGCCTACCTCAGAATTTCTTCGGCTTATATACTATCCATTCACCTCTTTCTAGTACATTCTGTAATTTTCTCCAACCTGGGGCTACATACCTGAACATACTAGCAAGTCCAAATTCCAGGAATCCTGGATGACTCACTGCCTAATATGTGCATAACATCATTGCCAAAATTAACTACCAATCACATTGGGCTACAAGGGCAGTGCCTCACTCAGCCAGCACTTCCTAGAATTTTCTGGAATGGGTGAAATCATTCTAGATTGAGTGAGCTATAATGTATTTCCTGTCACATGCATACATGTACTGTAGCTACATTGTATACCATGTAGAAAATTCTCCACTGATCTGGTCAGCCTGTATGTACTATATCTATATCATATAGAATGTTCTCCATTAATCTGGTCACCCTGTGTACATACACATTAAACAACCATGCATACAGCCTTGATACATGTACATAACTACTTGTGTGTACATTTGTGACAATGCCTTTCTATTCATTGTCAGTGTTGGAAATTTGGCGAGAATATCAGCTGGAAATGATGAGTGATAGTGTAATGCTCACAAAAATATCAGCATTAGATGTGGAACTACCGCAATCGATCTCTGCCAAGTGTTTCACCACCATGCTCCTTAAATCATCATAGTTTGCAATATCAGATAAGATGACAAGAACGAGGCCATTTTGGGGTTGAAAATATGTTTTTATTTGTTGGTGATATTTCTCTTGGTTGATGTGTCCTGGACGTTAACCATTCTGCAAGAACTGACTTCTCATGAAACCCCTAAAAAACAAAAAGAAAACAGAAAAAGAAGTAGGAAAGAGTTGTTCTCTGATTTTCAATTTTTAGAAGCCATTTGAGTAGTAACATGTGCAGTATTGAAGATGATACCATATTTTAGTTTGTTTTGTTTTGTTTTTTCTTATGTGTGTGATCATATTGTTAGAAAATGACCAAGGCGTTCTTTGCAAAATGCAACACTCGCCACATAAACAACAAGTTTACTCAGACTGTTGCATTTGATTTTTTTCTCTATTTTTTTTTTTTCACTTTCTAGTTCACTTGTCTCTCATTCTGTAGATAAAAGTTCAGTCTTAAAATCATGAATGCACTATGTACCACAGTACAGGGTTAACGCTTGCTTGGTTTGGGTTGTAGATGCATACATATTCATCACATTGTTTTATCATCGTTCATGAGTTTATGTTAAAGTAAGTCCATAATTTCCAAACATTCATTCCCCCTTTAACCCTTTTGAGGACTAGTCCTGAGTATGCTCTGGCAGGTGTCTATAGGAAATGTGTGTTGTAGCAAAATCAGTTTGTGCTCATGGGGTTTATCAGTGTTTCTAGTGGTAGGCTATTCTTCATTACCACCATGGTCTTATAATTTTGTTGACACTTTAGGAAGTCATGTTATTTGACTGTATTGTGAATGGGTTGCACCAGACAGTGGTTTGTGGTACTTCTTTACAAGTAGACATGTGCTCATGTCACATGAATTAATCGAAATGATATTGCCTTTATGATGCGTATAGTACATCTTTTGAGCAGAGTGAACTGTAATATAATGCTACTGTGTTACATGTTTCAAATGTAATCAGGCTGCTAGAAAGTGATGTCTGCATGTTCTATCAGTTTATGTACATATATAATGTCATCAGCCAGAGGACAACAGGTGTATTGTGTTAATTTCCCCCTATCAATCAGGCCATAATGTGTTCCTTTCCCAGTCAGAGATTAATTCAGTGCTTGGTGGTCATCCTGCCGGTGCTGACCAGTTTACCTCGCAAACTCCCCGCATCCTCCGCTCGTTTGTTATCATATATGTGACCCATCAAAACCCCGCCAAATGATTTTGTCCAATTCATCGGAGTGATGCTAATATGAGTGGGTCTCCATAGCAACGGCTCGGGGGAGCAGCATTAGTTGATTGCAGGCAGCAGCCGTCCTCCGCGGTGCTCGTGGCGGACTAGATTGATAGTCTCGGTGAAAGGCAGTGTTTGTGAAGAGGCGGACAGGTATGAAAAGCAAATGAATAAGCTTGTCGCGCCACTCTCACGTCCGGCAGGAATAAAAATTGTGGGCTGTTGTTAATTTAAGAACCCAAAATGTGATTGGAGAACGTGGAGTACTTCTTTCGTGATGGTGGTGGAGCGAGGGATACAAATTGTAAGAGAATCAGAGACAATGACGGGAAAAGGGTTTTGAAATACAAAGTTGGATAGAGATATCGAGGGAAAAAAGTCACTAGAAGGGAGTGATAAATAAAAAAATTAAAAAAAGATGTCTGTCAAGCAGTTCTTGTGCAGGCAAACCGTGAAAGTGCCGCGGTAAAACAGAAATAAAACAGTATGATCTCTGCAGGCAGGCTTGCTTGTTAAAAATTTAACTCTAAGAATGTGCTTGCCTTTGTCTGAAGACTTAAACCAATTGATGTTTTATTCATTTGCATCCAGTTTCCTGTACACCCGACCCATGCCAGTAGTGATTGGAGGCTTGATAAATATGAATGTTTCCCCAAGAGGAGCAGGCAAGCTAGAATTGGTTTACCTGTTAATTAGGTGGAAGGAGCATGCTAGAATTGGTCTTCGTTTTGATTAGGTGGAATAGATGCACTAGAAAACTGGGTCTTTGTTTGTTGTATAAAACTGTACTGCCCTATGTAAGGCAATGATACGGCAGTATTTGCTGATTAAATGAAGGGAAACAATATTCCTGTAATGACACCGTCAAGAAAGATATCCACCAAAGTAGTATGAAATGAATCAAACTGAGGAAGAGTTGAGTCATGTACAAAATGTTGTATTATGTTGTGAGGGAGAAGGGAAGAAGACAATGTTAATAGTAATGAATAGATAATGCAATTATATGTACATGATACATGCATACCGGCATTACTGCCATCTAATACTGTGCTGCAGGGGTGGTTTGTTAGAAGTGGTTGACTCGGAACTGAATGTGAATATGAAAGTGAATGCTGAGCGTGAATGAATACAGAATCCAAGCTGTGTTGGATGTCTAGAAGAGGTGCAGATTCATGCACAAATGCATGTATGTGTGTGTGTGTGTGTGTGTGTGTTTGCATTTTGGCAGTGATTATTGTATCATTTTAGTCATTAAATCACTAAGCATTTCAATTTACAATATTGAGAAGTAGTGGATATCATGCATTCAGAATTCTGGCTCGGTTGGGTAACGTGTTGCTTTCGTTTTGCTTCGTGTCATCCATCAAGCTCATTGTACATGCACAGTTGTCACCAGTAAGGTTTTCAGCCGATAACTTGCATACTATTTTACATGCACCTGCTACTGTAAAACAAGATATTTTTGCGGCATAACATTTTCACGAATTGGAGCGGACAGCCTTTTCCGTGGCATTAAATTTTCATGAGTTGTCACTGGCCTTCAGTGTATACAGTGTAGGCAAGAACTTTTGCATGCACTTTAATGTCGCAAATCTTGGCTCTCGCGAAATGAAAATGCATGCAAACATTCTTGGTTTTACAGTAACTCTTTTATGGATGACCACTGTCCAAACTGAGTGACTTCAAGGAAAAAACAAGAATATTGTGTGATAGCGTAACTTTGTTTTGGCGAGACAGAAAATGCACATTCACGCATAGTAATTAAGTGATAGAAATAGACTGAAGGATTGACCCTGCCCATGAGTTAGTTGATATAAAAGGATAGTACAACTGTACTGGCCAATTGCTGTGAAAGAAACTGCATGTTTCTTTACTTTAGCCAGCTTCTCCTAGGAATCATGCATAACAAAATTGAATTCACCTCCTTGAAAATAGAGTTTATCTAGTTGCAGTTATATGAAATGAACACATTATCCATCCCTCCCATTTGAATGAAACCCACACTATGTTGAAGTTAGCATTTATACAAAAAGCAAAAGCGGTTAGTGGATTGGGTAGAAATTTGATTAAATGGGACTGGAAATGATAGATATAATTAATATAATAGGCAAATGATGCAATATTTGGTACCCTGGGGTACCAAATGAAAATTCGCCATTTTGTTGAATTAATTATTTTTTTTTTTCAGCTCTGTACCCTGGCTTACAAAAAAATGTGTCAAAATATTTTTTAGTATTATTATGCACAAAAATGTTTTCTTATTTGTGATTATATAACAATTAATGCATGCAACTGATAATTATTTTCTGCTCTGTTATAATCTTAACTGTTTGATACTATTGTACATATTATTGTTAGTACTGGTATTCTCTAGTTTACCTCTTCTATTGAGTTTCTTGTGTTTTTTTGCGAGATTTGAGTAGGTCCTTGTATCCGCTGCTAGCACGGCCATCACTGCACGCAGACGCCATGACTATGGCCGTTGCGCTGGCGTAATGCTAACATTCGTGCTTATAATTACGTAGCGCAGTGTACGTGTAATAATCAATTGCAGACGAAGTTGCCAGTCTACTACCCCGTAAATTAATGAATGCAAAATGAAATAAGAAAATCATTTAAATGAAATATTCTTAATGATAACATTAGCAATCCACGTAAATATTTTACTAATCTAAGAAATGAATTCCAATTATCTAAATTGAACCTTTTTCTTTCGCATTTCATCTCTTATTATCGACCATTCGCGCACGCATAGAAGATTATAAAGATGGCAGCCCCCATGATCAAATTTGAAGAAATACAGTTGATTTTGGGGTGAATTTTCTGGGCTTTCGGTGATTATTTCTTTTTCTGAAAATAAAAGTTACGGTAGATGATGTTCACAAAACGGTGTGGTGCTAGGAATTACCTCGAAAAACACCTATGGTGCTAGTTCACATTGCGACGACTTTGCCGTATCCGAATTCGGAATCGGCGTATCTGAGTTCGGATACGCATTATAAATAATGGGCATGAGATGGCGCTATACAACGCGGTACTCTGGGTTACAACGGTACCCCGGTGTATGGCGTGCCGAATCAAATTAGTAAAGGTGAGGATGTCATCATTTAACAATTTACCTGTCAGTTTTTACGTAAACATGTTTAATACCAGAAGTCATGTGTTTGGTTGATGATGTAGCAAATACAACAACCACCACCTGAAAGTGATTGCTATGTTTTTACA